>NC_091453.1:56310910-56610910 GCF_964237555.1 Oryctolagus cuniculus
ACCAGAGGGAAATTTGCAGCTAAACAAACAAAAATAACTGGAAATGGAAATTTAGTGGATAAATATATGAGATTTTAAATTTAGACCTCCTTTTGAATAAACCAAGATGCCCATGAATCAATGACTGGATAAAGAAAATGTGATATGTATACTCCATGGAATAGTAGTCAGTCATAAAAAGAATGAAATCTCTTTCATTAAAAAAGGATGCAACTAAAAACCATTATGCTTAGTGAAACAAGCCAGTCCCGAAAAGACAAATACCATATGTTTTCCCTGATCTGTGGTAACTAACATAGAGTACAAAAAACTGAAATGTATATGAGTGAAATTGACATTTTGAGAATTGTTATTTGCAGCCCTTGTCTCCACTGTTGTGGAACAGTGGTTTTTTTCTTATTTTTTGTTGAATTATTTGTGTAGTGTAAGGTTAATTTTATGATTATAAAATAAATCTAGGGGCCGGTGCTGTGGCATAGCGAGTAAAGTCACCGCCTGAATTGGCAGCATCCCATATGGGCGCTTGTTCAAGACCAGGCTGCTCCACTTCAGATCTAGCTCTCTGCTATGGCCTGGGAAAGCAGTAGAAGATGGCTCAACTCCTTAGGCCCCTGCACCCTCATGGGAACACCCAGAGGAAGATCCTGCTCCTGGCTTCAGGTGGGTGCAGCTCTGGCCGTTGCAGCCAATTGGGGGGTGGATGGAAGACCTCTCTCTCTCTCTCTTTCTGCCTCTCCTTCTCTCTCTGTGTATCTCTGCCTTTCAAATAAATAAAGAAATCTTTAAAAAATAAAATAAGGTAAAACAAAGTGTGTCATTGTAAAAATTGAAAGAATAAAAATGGAAGGAGGAGGAAGGGTGAGAACGTGGGCAGGAGGGAGAATATGGTAAGACGTATCACTATGTTCCTACATCTGTACATATGAAAATACATGAAATGTCTTCATCTAACATAAATAAAACAGTATTTAAAAAGTGATGTTCATATTTAGAATTAGGAATTTACTCTTACTTCTTTTTAAAATGTTTATTTGGGAGAGAGGGAGGGAGATAGAGAGAGTGAGAGAGCACTCTCTCATTCTCTGGATCACTCCCCAAATGTCCATGAACCTGGATCTGGGAACTCCATGTAGATCTCCAGATGGTTGGCAGGAACTCAATTACTTGAGCCATCACCGCTGTCTCCCAGGGTCTGCGTTAGCAGGACACTGGAGTCAGGAAGTGGAGCTGGGTTTTGAACTCAGATACTCTAATGTGGAATGTGGTCATCTTAAACACCATAGTAACCTCTAGGCAAAATGCTCACCCCTTCTAACTTTCTTTGATGGTCTGTGCAGAAGCAAACCAAATAGTTGATAGGAAAAGAACACCCTAAAAGAACTTCCTAATAAAATTTTAGAATTCTGGTTAATAAATAAAAAATAATATAATAGGCCTGGAATATCATTAACTTCAATCTCCTCATAAAATGACTAGCCAATGGAAATTTATTTATTGCAAGGATTTGTGGCAACACCTGACCTAAATGATCAATCTTAACATGACTAAAAGAGAGGTACACATATGTTGGATAGTTTCCAGTGTAATATAATGTGAAGGTTAAAATAATATTTATTAAGTATTCTTAATAAACAAACAAACCAGATAAAAATGAATCTGTTTAAATCTGTATATTAAATTTTGGTTTTAGAGGAAATCCAGAGGATGGAGGTACTTGTTTTTCTAACTAAAACAGAGATGGAATCAGTAAAGTCCAGAATATCAAGAACTCTATAAGACGAATCTTTGTTACTTAAGTAAGCTGTAAGGGGGAAAAACAAAGATGGAAGTGAGGTTCAAGAGATGAGTAAAACAAATTCAATGTTCGCATGAACTTGTTGGATCCAGATTCAATGAAACAATTTAAAAAGGTATAAATATTTTGTGGAAATTTGAACATCATTTGGACATTTGATAAGGAGAAATTTATTGATTTTTGTTCTAGCTGTGATAATTGGCTTTTTCTTTTTTTTTTTACAATAAAGGATTTCTATTGTTTAGAGGCACATATTAAAAACTTTATGGATAATTTTATATTTTATAGGACTTGCTTTCAAAAAAAATCCAAACAGGGAGAAGGTAGAATTACAGTTGAAGCAATACTGGCTTTAGTTAATAATGGTTAAAAGCTGAGTGAAGTTTACATAGGAGTTCATTACAATATACTCTATATTTTTGCACATGTTTGTAACTTTCCATAACTACAAGATATATATCCCATTTAGTTTTAGACTGCAGACTGCATAGAGCAATGAGGGTAAAGGAAGGAGCAGTCAGAAGCCTAGTGTTCCTAAAGAAAATGGACTTCACTTACATATAATATAAAAATATAAAAGAAACTCGAGCATAAAGACCTTAGAAGGTAGATTAGCTGATTTTAAGGCACTATGTGATGCATATTCTATATGGGATTAAACTTAATACAGAAAGATTTTGATGATAAACACAGGTTCACCTTCATATAAATCACTACCTTAACCAATTCGCTTCTCAAAGTCCATGAAGAACACTTCTAAACTTCAGGATCTTCAATAGTCAAATAGTGTTATTTGTCGAAGTAAAAAATGTTAAATTAAGAACCTTAGTCACAGTATAATAAATTGGAAATCAACATAAATTGCATTGATTTGAGTTAAATATATATCTTCTTTCTCTATTGTTTATTTAGCATGTTCACCTTATTATTTTTTTTTTTTTACATTTTAAGCCTTTATTTAGTGAGAAAGATGCATAGGAGAGTTGGAGCTTTATTTAAGAGAGAGAGGTAAATCTGGGTTCATACTGAGCACCAGGAACCAGCCACGTGGAGGAGCATCTAGGCCAGGAAGCCTAGGGTGCGTGGCCCGAAGATGCAGGCCTGGAGATGCAGGGCTACAGTCAGCCTCCTCCTGGCAAGAAGCCAGGGCAAAGAAGAAGGGCGGGACACACCGTGTCCCAGGTTTTAACCCACTTCCAAAGGGGAGTGGTTAATTAACCTGATTGGCTAGTGGGTACCCAGGTGTGGCCAGGTAGGACGTGCAGTCACACAGGTGACTGGTGAAGGCATGGTCTTCCAGCTCACAAACCTAATCAGTTTTAACCTATATGCCTGCCTACTTCATTCCCCCCTCAGAGACTCCATCCCTTAATCCTAAGGGAAGTTGATGGACATCAAATCATCTCTTTTGTAACTGCTTTCTGCTAATGAGGGGCGTAGTGCAGGCCCTGCCTATCATCTTATTTTCTTAAGATTTTATTTATTTGAAAGAGAGAGTTACAGAGAGAGGTAGAGACAGAGAGAGAGAGAGGTCTTCCATCTTCTGGCTCACACCCCAGATGGCTGCAAAGGCCGGAGCTGTGCCGATCCGAAGCCAGGAGCCAGGAGCTTCTTCCAGGTCTCCCATGTAGGTACAGGAGCCCAAGGACTTGGGCCATCTTCTACTGCTTTCCCAGGCCATAGCAGAGAGCTGGATTGGAAGAGGAACAGCCGGGTCTCGAACCGGCGCCCATATGGGATGCCAGCACTTTCAACCACTGAGAGACAGCGCCAGCCCCTGCATGTTCATCTTAATCAGTAGGTTTTTTTCTGATATTTCATCACAGTCCCAGGGTATGTTACAGAATCATGTGGGATATTGTCCCAGAATATAACATGGGAAAGGAAGTGAAAACTGAATAGGAGGGGGCCAGCTCCGCGGCTCACTTGGTTAATCCTCAGCCTGCAGCGCTGGCATCCCATATGGGCGCTGGGTTCTAGTCCCGGTTGCTCCTCTTCCAGTCCAGCTCTCTGCTGTGGCCCGGAAAGGCAGTAGAGGATGGCCCAGGTGCTTGGGCCCCTGCACCTACGTGGGTGACCAGGAGGAAGCACCTGGCTCCTGGCTTCGGATAGGCGTAGCTCCGGCCATAGCGGCCACTTGGGGGGTGAACCAACAGAAGAAAGACCTTTCTCTATGTCTCTCTCTCTCACTGTCTCTGTCAAATAAATAAATAAATAATAAAAGATAAAAGAATACTGAATGGAAAAATAGTTAAATATTGGCACACTTACCAGAATCTCCCATTTCCAAAGCTGTTACCGTTTGATCTCCCTGATACGTTTGTATTTGATGAAATTACCAAAAAAGAAATAGAACTAGAAATAGCTGTTAGTTCTTACACTATCTTAACTCAGACTTAGTTAGCAGCCTGCATGTCCCCTTTGAGATAAGATCAGAGGGTCATATTTGGCCAGAGGAGGGGAAGAAAGAAGAGTACTAAAAGAAATGAGAGCAGTGAACAGCAAGGGTGCCTGAAACCTAGCCACAGTGTCTAATAGGCACATGAAAAATGAAAACTTCAGCTTTGTTTCATAATGAGAAACATTCAGATATTTCAAAGTCTTTGCAATTTTCACTTTGCAGGAGGATATTAGATTTACTCAACTATAACAATATGATTCTACAGTTAAGTCCACGAGTCTATGATTTCATGCAATTTGTTCAGCTGTCATGTCATGTTTCTAAGTGACAGTTTTTATCACTAGAAATGACTTGTGTCCATGTTTATCTTTTGAAGGCAGCAGAGCTTAGCAGGGTTTTAAAAAGAAGTAAACAGAGATTGAGAACACGGCAGGAGAAAGAATACTGCAGTGGCAGCCAACACACTTGGAATTTTGCCCTAATTTTTACATTAATTACTTGTGTGATCACAAACAAGTCACTTCATCTGTTGATCCCATTTAGCCTATTCTTAAAAATAAACTTGTTGAATTAGAATATTTCCGTGGTACTTTCCAATTATGATTTATTCATTCAACACACATTTATTAATTGCCTACTATAAGAGTACAGCATTGTAACTGAGAACATGTTTCTGAAATCACACTACTTACGTTCAGATCCTGTATTCACCATCCACTAGCTGCGTGTGCCAATAGACCAGATATTTTAACTGCCCTGTGCTTCACTGTACTAATTGATAAAATGGGGATAATAATAACACCCATGTCATAGAGTAGTTATATGAATTGCAGGGAGATAATCTTTTTAAAATTTCAGATTATTGCCTGCCATTAAATTAATGTTATTATTGTAAGTTAACCATTGGATATGCAATGGGGACCAAGAATTAAACAGTTCTTTTCTTCAGGGACTATCCAGACAGGAATAAAAAATGAAATGACAAAAAAAATCTATGATACAAGAAGCAGTTTCTGGGAAGAAATATAGAAAAACTTGTGGAGGAAGCTTAAACTGAGAAAAGAGGGATAATAAACTAAACTAGTCAGTTTAGTTAAGGAAGAGAGGAGGAATATGCGAGAAACAAAAACGCAAATGACTGAGTGGGAGAAGTTATCTGTAGCATGTGCATTTGTCATAGGATTTTTCAAAAGCATATAGAAAAATGAGCAAAATACATGAACACATACTTCATAAAGAGGCTATCCTCTGCTTCAGTAGTCACCAGAACAACATAAATTAAAACCACAATGCAGTACCATTACACAGCCAGGACAATGACTATAAAGAAAAAAATAAAAAGCTAGCAAGTTGTGGAGAAATTGACACTTTTCTATTCTACTGATAGGAATGTAAATTTGTGCAAACACTTTGGCAGTATGTATTAAAGGTGAATAGTTGCATATTTTATGATCCTTCTACTGCCCTCCTAGGAATATACTCAATAGAAATGTGGACATACATTCAACAAAGGACATCTACTAGGAATAGCTAAAAAACTGAAAATCTGAATGCCCATCAGCATAACAAATAAATAATAAACCATGTTCTATTCACACAGTGGGATGCTATAGAGCAATGACAATGAGCAATCTACAGCTAAAATCAAATAGTGCATTCTTACAAACATAATGCTGAGTAGAAAAATGCAAACACCTACAAACAATATTGTATGATTCCATTGATACAAAATATAAAACTGGCAAAAATATTCTGTGCTATTAGCATTAGGGAAGAGGTTATTCTGAAAGGAGAGCCATGACTGGAAGGGAGTACATTAATGATCACTGGATTTCTGGTAATATTTTGTAATTTGATCAGAGTGCTAATAAAGTAACCTGGGAACCATATTTGAATTATCCCAGGTTATGAACAGGTTTTTTTTGTTTTTTTTTTTTTCTCTTCATACTATTTGTTGAACTGTTTACTTAACATAGAATTAATCATATGTGTATAAAGTCAACTGAGGATGGATCTCAGTAGGAAATAAGAGTGGGGATAAGAGAGGGAAGAGGAAGCTTGTAACTGTAAAGCTGCATAGTTCTGCATACATCCCTAAGGACTAATTTCTAAGGGTACAGTTTAAAAATTTGTCATGGGATCCCAAATCCCATTGAGCTAGGTGATAAAAATGTCATGTTAAATGTTAAAGTCGGGTCGGCACCATGGCTCACTTCGCTAATCCTCTGCCTGCAGCGCCGGCACCAGGGGTTCTAATCCTGGTCGGAACGCCGGATTCTGTCCTGGTTGCTCCTCTTCCAGTCCAGCTCTCTGCTGTGGCCCGGGAGTGCAGTGGAGGATGGCCCAAGTACTTGGATCCCTGCACCCGCATGGGAGACTGGGAGGAAGCACCTGGCTCCTGGCTTCAGATCGGCGCAGTGCCGGCCATAGAGGCCTTTAGGGGAGTGAACCAACAGATGGAAGATCTTTCTCTCTGTCTCTCTCTCACTGTCTATAACTCTACCTGTCAAATAAAAAAAAGTTAAAGTGATCATATTAAGTGTTAAAGTGAACATATAGATAGGATTAAGTGTTAAAATGGCCATATAAGTAGGATCAAGTGTGGGGTAATTATAGTAGATTTTTTAAATTTTTAAAAAGATTTGTTTATAAGGTAGACAGAGAGAGAGAGAGAGAGAATCTTCTAGCCACTTGTTCATTACCCAAATGGTCGCACCAGCCAGATCTGCATCAGGCCAACAGTATGAGCCAGGAACTCCATCCTGGTCTCCCACATGGGAGGCAGAGGACAAAGTACTTGGGCCATCTGCTGCTGCCTTCCCAAGCACATTGACAGAAGCTTGATCAGAAGCTGAGCAACCATAGCTCTAACCAGGACTCCAAAATGGAATGCCTGCATCACAAAAGGCAGCTTAACCCACTGTGCCACATTGCTGACCCTGAATCTTCTTATTTTAAAGGGGCAAAATAATGTCTGCTAAGTGGAAACAAAATTGGCATTCTTCTTGCAGATCTTTCACAATTAAGAGAAGAGATGATCACAGCAATTTCAAGAATTGCATGAATTTGTACTTCCCTCTCCCTTATGAATCAAGGATGATGATGTTTTCAAATCTGGAATCGTAATTAAAAAGTAATAAAATGCTGAAGGACCACTGATCATGTGCATAATTGTAATAATGAAACTAATAATAACAAGGTGGCACCTGACATATCAGGTGTTGTAAATGATAGGTTGGGCATTTTCCTTACGAATACAATTTTATGTTGATATGTCAATTTACTGTATTCACTTATAGAAGTACTAATGTTGGGGAAATCATTGTGACACTCAACTCATATTTGGAATATGAATTTCTAGTTGTCAGATTCCCTAACTCTCATCATGTTCTCACCCCACTGGGCCACACCACACTGTATACTCCTGTCAGCTTCCCCATCAGCTTTACAGCCTAAGCCAGGAACAGAAATCTCCTCACTCTCCATAGGGTGAGGGAACCATGTCTTCTGATTGCCAAAAAAGTGAGAGAATAAATTTCTGTTGTTTTAGCCACTAACTCAATATTAATTTGTTACAGCAGCCACAGAAAACACACCAGTCCTTTCACAGGAGATATGTTATACATACCTATTTACAAATATGTGTACATAAGAGATAGACGGGCAGAAATTCAACATAGATATGCTGTGGGCATTTTGTTTCTACTCTTTGGGAAAGCTACAAGGCAACCAGAGATGAAGAAACGCTGTATCTCACTAAGTTCTCCAGTCCCAATGCCTAGGAGAATGCCAAATATACACTAAAGATGTTTTCAAGTAAATTAGTGATCAAAGATAGTATCATGAACACAAGCATTTCGCTTGATGTTTAGGACACAGGTTGACATCCATGTCCTATACTGGAGTACCTGCCTTCAAGTCCCAGCTCTGGATCCAGCTTCCTGCTAATGGGGAGCCTAGGAGGCAATGGTTATGGCTCAAATAATTGGGTTCTGGTTAGCCATGGAAGACCTGGATTGAGTTCCTGGCTTCCAGCTTCATTCTGGTCTAACCTTAGCCATTCAATTTTAGGCATTTGGCATTTGCGGAGTGAACCAGCAGCAGATGGAAGTGTATTATCTCTCTCTTTTTCTCTCTTTTTCCCATGCAAATAAACAAATTTTTCTTAAAAAGTAGTATTATGAATTTATTTGATATCTTTATTTTTTATTTTTTAAAGATTTATTTATTTGAGAAGTACTGTTACAGATAGAAAGAGGGAGAGACAGAGAGAAAGGTCTTCCATCCACTGGTTTATTCCCCAAATTGCCCCAATGGCTGGAACTGGGATGATCCGAAGCTAGGAGTCAGGAGCTTCTTCTGGGACCCCCACATGGATGCAGGAGCCCAAGCAAGTAAGCCATCTTCTACTGCTTTCCCAGGCCATAGCAGAGAGTGGGATCGGAAGAAAAGCAGCTGGGACACGATCTGGTGCCCATATGGGATGCCTGTGCCATGGGCAGAAGCTTAACCTAATATGCTAAAGTGCCAGCCCCTGTGTGATATCTTTAGACACATTAACCTCTAAAGGGAAATATACTCTAACATATTAAAACAAAACCCTAAAAAATATGACCTTCCTAATCAATGTTTGGTCTGAGGAACAGAGTAATGGCATGGGCATCACCTGAGAACTTGTCAGAAATTCAGAATATCAGACTCCTCTGTTGATCTACTGAATCAGAGTCTTTTACAATCCCCTAATAGTCCCCCTCTTGAGATCTCCTGATGATTCCTACTCACATTAGCATTTGAGAAGTGCTGATCTTTGATATAATCAGGGAAAACTGAACTCTGTTTCACAATATTAAGGACTTACTGGAAACTGGAAACTTTTTGTGGATGTGATGACATTGACTTTAGTCCTTTTTAGAGGTACATCCTGAAATAGTGATATATAAAATTAAATGTCTGGGACTGGCTTCAAAGCAACACCTAGGGATGAGAAATAGATAGTAGTATATAAGGAACAATTTGAGACATGACTTGATAGCTATCAAGGCTGAGAGATACATATAGGAAGGTTTATAATACTATTTCCTATTTTTATGTATAGTTGAAATGTTTCATAATAGAAAGTTTAAACAATATTTAGGTATGTAGAAGTAATTTTCTCCCAAAGTTGGTATATCCTGCACTGGTACTTTATCCTTATAGAAATGTCCCAATAAATTAGCCATAATTTGCATACAATTGCTTCATTGCCTGCAGGGGGAAATACACAATAGTGATCCTGCTTTACTGTATTCCCACTGTGATCTGTTATCTTAGATGGAGAGGTTGGTGGCACAAGCAGATAAATGTAACCTTGGAAAATGTGCTCATACAGGAGCTCAACAATTATGTGGCGTTCTTGGAGTTCAGCACAGAGATTCTTCAATGCCCCAAACATGCAATCTGAGAAGACAGTCTTCCAGACACTGTATACAACCAAAATACTTGATTAGATACTGAAGAACTCTAACTGGAGAATCATTGAGGAATGGGCTGAGTAGCTGAAGCACTAGAAAAGGGATTTCCTGGTATCCCTTTAAGAGACAGCGAGTGTGAAATCAAGCTAAGTTACAGCAAAAGAGATCCATTTTGCTGACATCAACTTAGCATTGTTACAAAGAAGCATTTATTTTAGTGGTAAATACTGTACATCTAGCAGTTCCCAAGCAGGATTCTGAAAACGTGCATCAGGAACTTACTTAGCTCCTTTCCCGTCTTTGGGGTATTCAGCAATAATTACTATTCCTCTATCTTACTTGTCTGCCTCCGTTGCTAGTGCAGGAAAGCAGCAGCAGCAGTTCCTGTAGGGAACTCTGAACGTCAAGTACCCCTTTTGCTAGGCAATCGTGCCAACATCGTCATTACTGACGATGAATTCATCTTCCAGTTATGATTAGAAAATTCATTCAATTAAAATCAGCTTGACTACAGAAAACTTTATTCCTTTCTCTACTTCATTTTCATGAATACTTTAAAGTCACTGACAAAGCATAGTTATTACCATTCTTGAAAAACGGACTTCAATTCTTCTGTCTGCTCAGGACTCAATACCCTTGTTAAATTATCAGGGCACATTCAAAACGAAAGCCTATAAAAACTGACATAATTCGGGTTGAGCAACATAACTGTGACTGAATTTACCTCTATCTAGTTACTTTGGGAGCCTAGGGGTGGATGGGTGAGGATAAGAAACAGGGAGTCTCTATAGCAATACAAATAGGTCATGTAGGCTTTTTACAAGTAAATTACATTCCGTTTTGAAATAGTAATGACATGGGCTTTGTGGTCTTTTGAAAAGAAAATCCCCTTCTTATTCGAAGGCACTGTACGTTCTAATCTTTAGGCTCAGTATATAAATACTTCAAGTTTCAAGTATATCTTTATTATACCAGCATTGAGCCAAAGACAGAGATCAGCTACTATAGAGGAGATGGTTGGATCCTAAGAGTGATGCCAGGCAAGACCCAAGGCAGATAGATCCCTTACAATGTGGAAGAGTCAGGCTGAGATGAAATGAAATATCTTGGTCAGAAGCTCTTTAAAATCAGTTGCTGACTGATGCAACAGAAATATCTGAACAATAATTTCAATTATCTTCTTACAATCCTCAGACTCTTCAATTCCCACAACAAAAATATAAAGTTGATATGATTGTGCTGACTTTTCAGATTAGTAAATTGAATCACAGAGACCGAGTGACAAGAACATCATTTGAAATTCCTATTCTAACCCACTCTTGGTTTCTTCTAAATGATTTAGTGTACTTTTCTTCAAATTGCAGTATATATACCCCAAGTGTACACGAAGAATTTCCAAGGGAGCAAAATCAAGTTTATTTAAAAAAAAAATCGCTTCTAGAACCTCGACTTCCATACGTTTTTCTCCAATATTGTTTACCAAGTCTCCTTGCACCATCATCTGTCTTCCATTTTACAGAAAAAAAGTGTATCTCTCACTCATCAACAACTTGATTTATGGTGATTGCCCCTTGGTGTACAACCTCCAAAGAATGTTACAATATGAGTCAACTCCAAAAAAATTAGTTCATTTAAAGAAAACTGACAGAAATGACTTCTCACTGTATGATTACATTTACATGAAATTTCCAGAAAAGGTAAATCCATACAGTCAGAAAGCAGAACAATGGTTGCCTGAACCTGGAGTTAGGAGCAGTGATTGATGACAAATGGGTAGGAGCAGAAATTTTGAGAGTGACAAAAATGTTCTAAAAGTAAACAGTGGGGGCCAGAGTTGTGGCACCTGCACATCTGTGATGCTGGCATACCATATGGGTGCCAATTCATGTCCCACTGCTCCACTTCTGTTCCAACTCCCTGCTAAGGTGCTAAGGGGGAACAGCAGAAGATGACCCAAGTACATGTACCCCTGTGCCCCCATGGGAGACATGGAAGAAACTCTCATTTCCTGGCTTCTTCCTGGCCCAGCCCTGGCTGTTGCAGCAATCTGGGGAGTGAACCAGTGGATGAAAGATCTCTCTCTCTCTCCACCCCCACCCCTTTCTGTAACTCTGCCTTTCAAATAAATAAGTCAAAATAAATGACACCAAGATCATGGGGTTAGCTCTAAAAACAAACATAAACTGGGATGGTAATTCACAACTTTTAAAACTTACTGAAAATTGTGGGATTGTACATTGAAACTGGGTGAAATTTTGAGGTGTGAATTAACCCTTTATAAAGTTGTTGGGGAAAAAAAACTCCAAGCTGCAAAACAAGAGGACAATGTGTGGGAACAAATCCATTTGCAATCCAGGACACTTTCAGTTCTTTGCTTTCAATAAGAAATTATTTCATTCATTTAGATGCTGGTAGGTAAGTAAAAAATAATTCTTGATGATACGTAATTATTTAAGTTGGGGCACAAAATGCTGAAAGTGGTTAAAGGATTGTTGACATTGCTATACCACAACTGCTTGCAGACTCATCTACTGAGTAAATTTCCACTTTACTTGCATTTATAAAAATAACAAAAGAGATGTTTGATGATGAACTGTCTCATACAAATTAATAATATTAACAATATACGTAAGTACAAAATCCACTACACTTAAAATGCATTTAAAATTATGTTTAGATTTAATATTTAATGATTGCTAATCAAAATTGTATATTCTAGATTGCCTTAATCAATGTTGTATGAACAAAGATAATCCAATAAAAATTAACTTAGAGCTTTATAATGAGAAGTTATTTAAAGATTACATATCAAATGGTTGGTCTCCAGCAGTGTGATAGGGAGATCAACAAAAGCTTGCACAGTTTAAAGTATACTGTAATGGGGCCAGCACTGTGGCGCAGCCGGTTATGGCCCCAGCCTGCAGTGCCAGCATGCCATATGGGCACCAGTTTGAGTCCCGGCTGCTCCACTTCTGATCCAGCTCTCTGCTAAGGCCTGGGAAAGCAGTAGAGTATGGCCCCTGCACCCACATGGGAAACCCGGAGAAATCTGGCTTCAGATCAGTTAAGTTCTGGCTGTTGCAGCTATCTGGGGAGTGAACCAGCAGATGGAAGACCTTTCTCTTTTTCTGACTCTACCTCTCTCTATAACTCTTTCAAATAAATAAAATAAATATTAAAAAAAATACACTGTAGTAATATTTCAAAAAAAATTCTGTGGATGGAAGAGTAAAAGGTTGTGGCAAGAAGGAAACTAGGATTTCCAGTTGTTAAATAATGGGCTCCATTCCAGTAGTTAGCTTATATTTGATACCTTTATAATAGTGACACAATATGTTTATCTGTACACTGTTGTACATGAATTTCAAAAACTGGCAAGATTAATGCATTGTGTTAAAGGCCTAACTTGTGGTCATTTCTGGAGTGTTTTCACTGAAAATGGTATAAGAGTCTTCTAGAGCATAGAAATACCCTGTAGAGGTGGGAGTTTCAGAACTGCATAGTGGTGGGCATATGGAAAATTTCATGTAACTCTATATTTAAAATCTCTGGACTTTATTTTATTTATGGATATCTCAGCAAAAAGTTAAAAGGTAAGACTAAATTTTACAGACTGATAGAAATCACATCCTTTACAACTAAACTGTTATAATTAAAAAAAATAAAAATTCATCTTGAAAATGTGCAAAAGGGTATGTAGTTTTTCATAATTGTTTTAGGAAATGTGTGAGTAAAATGTATGAAGACCATTTGATTAGCCTTCCTAATACAGAAATCTGTAGGCATCTTCTCTACTATAAAGATGCAGCTGCCATTAGTAATTTTACTCCCACTCAGGTCTCTGTATCAACTTCACCTCTAAACTGAGCTTCTCTCCAGCAGGAAGAAACAACCAGGTAGCTGTAACAGGTTTATGAAGTAAATCTCAGCTGAACTCAGAAATTTGGCCAAGGACAATGAACAGCAACTGGCACCACCATATTAAAAACTGAGCAGATAAAATTTTCAATAACTATATTGGCTTCTCTTATTATAAAGGAAATACTCATTCATAGTTCAAAATATTGAAAATAATACATATGAAAATAAAAATCATAGCTTCATTCTATATAAGATCCGGTTTTGCCAAATTATGGCAGATACAGTTAAACTGCATAACTATTGAATTGGAGAGGTAGCAATACTGTAAATGAATACTCTAGAAAGTGAAAGAACATCAACTCAATAACAACCAGATCTAGCAAGAGAATTTAGCTAGGTGGCTGCATATAAAATGCAAAACCTAAGCAAACAAACAAAAATATCCCTCTTTTGTGCTGTTATAAAAATTACAATGAGGAAGAGGGTTTAGTTTATGAAACACTAGGACTTAAACAAGAAATGTAGGGATTTTATATGAAGAAATACAATTAATTTACAGTAACTAATGGAGATAATATCATGTGGATTTTGAAAATGTCAACTGTTTCCAGACTATGTTTGCTTAAATATATCTACTGTGCTTTGTGGAGTTGTAGCATCAATTTAACTATCATAACTGTTGATGTTTGGTCTTCAATAAACATAGTAATACACAATTGGACATGTTAATTAACTTCTGTGCCATAGTTTCCTCACCTTTGAAACTGAGACATTTTACTTGGGCCATAGATAAAATACAGGAAGGAAAATAAATGAAGCTAGAGATAATTTATATAATCAGGTATTTAGTATAAAACAGTAAGTTATTGAAGCTCCATGAAATTTCACACCATTCAAATAACCATGTGCCCAAAATAGCACATGTACTAGAAATCCTTATTTTTCATTTCCATTTGGTAGCAATCATTCTATTCAGTTACTTGAAACATTTCATAATCTATTTCCTAATGAAGTGTTCATCCATGTGCAAAAATTTCTCATATGGAAAACTGAGATTGTTTATGAATTTTTCCTCTAAAATAAGGAATTTAATTAGCTTCATTGTGTTTTCTCTGCTTGTTTCAAGAACCGGCTTAGGAAAATATATCTTTGGGCATGATAAATCCTGCCATGTACTTGAATTTTAATTCAAAGCATTCATTAATAAGATGCTAAGGGAGAATTCACACAACCACTTTGGTTCCAACAGTTTATGAACAACAAAAAATAAACCTACAGTAAGTTGTAAGAAGAGGAAGTTCAACATACAGAGTTATAAATCCAGTTACCTTGTGAATAGTAGAAGTGCCACCGAGACAAGCCTTGACTCTCTAATATTCCAGAATATGCTTTCAGTGCTCCCTTTTCATCAATATTATGAAACATCAGGTCTAGCTTTTGGCATAGCAGCTAATATGCCGCTTGGGACACCCTACCAGAGGACTTAGTTTGAGTCTTGGCTCTGTTTCTGATCCAGCTTCCTGGGAATGTACACCCTGGCAGGGAGCAGATGATGGCTCAAGTGCTTGGATCCCTGCCAGCCACCTGGGAGACTTGCACTGAATTCTGGACAATTAGCTTCTGACTGACCCAACCCTTGCTCTTTTCAGGCATTTAGGCAGTGAACCAGTGAATGTAAGATCTCTGTCTTTCTGTTTCTCTCTCTCTCTGTAATCTGCCTTTCAAATAAAATCAAAATTAATAACTAAAAATAGAAAAAATCTGTTATAAAAATGTTGAAATACAGTATTTGTAGTACAGTTGTGTTCCTTTACAATTACATAAATATGCACACTTTTAACAATTCCAGCATTTAAGAATTTCTCTATATGAAATTGATTTAACTCTAGAAATCTCTTAGTTTACTTGATTTTAAATAGTTTATCGCTATTTTCAATTGGAAAGCTAATTATGTAGTTTATTTTCTGATTGATTGGTATGTTTGCAAACACCCTCCATATCCCTGACTTAGCCTCCTTTAGAAAAAGGTGTTGGCTCACTAATGTTCTCCTGAGTAGAGAATAGTGTCTAGCAACTGTAGAAGCTCAATTCCTATTTGTTGAAGGAATTGATTCTTTTATGCCAATCTACTACCAGTGTTTCACCTTCTGAAACCCAATATTTCACCAACACTTGTCCTACATGCCATTATTTTATTCCATCTTTAGCCACCTTGGATCTTTTTAATTAGCCATTTTCTTTTAATATGGGAAGCTCTGATAAAAGACTCATCTTAAAGATACTGGAAAAAATACTGGACCAGCATGCTGCCTGTAGAAATGAACAAAAATGTGAGATAGCATCTCGATGTGGCTAACATAGCATTTGACACCATAGACAGTTAAAATTCTCCTCCTCATTCTTACTCCTGCCTTTTCTTCCCATAGTATTATTAGCACTCAGTGCAGACATGTAAAAATGTGGATATTTAATTGACATTTGCAAAGACCCAGCAAGGTACTACACTTGATCTTAGCCAAAAGGCCAAGAAGTGATGCAGCAAGGTTTCTGATTTTTTTTTTTAAGATTTATTTTATATTTTTGAAAAGAGAGAGACAGAAAGAGATCATCCTTCACTAGTTTACTCCCCAAATGGAAACAACACTGGAACTGGACCAGCTGAAGCCAAGAGCCTGCAACTCAATCTCTCATGTGGATTTCAGGGGCCCAAGCACTTGGGTCATCTTCCACTGCTTACCCAGCTGCATTAACAAGTAGCTGGATTGGAAGCAGAGGACATGGGACTCAAACTGGCAGTCATGTGGGATGCTGGTGTCACAAACAGTGACTTAACATGTTGGGACACAATGCTGGCCCTTCTGATCTGTTTTTAACCCAAGAAACTGTCATCATCCATAGAAATAAGCCTTCCTATTTATATGAAAATTTGGAAGAAGAGAGTAAATGCATACGTCCTCTTTTGAAACCTTAAAAATATTGATTTCAGGTGATCTCAAATAAAACGAATCATGTATTACATATGTATTTAAGTAATCCTCCTTTGACTTTAGCCTGACATTTACTGGCCATCTAACTGGACAAATATATTAAACTCTCAGTATTAGCTTGCTCCCCTGCAAAATGGAGTGTATATAATCTGTCTAGCTAGACCCTTTCCCAAATTATTTGATCAAATCACATAAGATAATGTACGTGGACTCACCATCATGCTCTATAGGTGGGATTTCTTAACCATAATAATACGTATCTGTTAAACAGTGAATTTATACTATAACTTTTCTTATTAATGATTCTCTGTATATAATATTACTTTGGCTCTTGTCATTGTCTACCCATAACCTTTTATAAAGACTGAATTTGCTGTTCTAATATATAAAAGTGTGTTTATTATAATATATGCAAATATTGAGATGTTTGTTAGTATATTTGTAGATTGAATTATAATAAATTTCATAAAATTTCCTTTTTCATAAAATATACCTACAACATTTCAAGATACAATGAGGCTTTTATTTATTAGAAAATATAGTTCAAGAAGGAAATATTACCAAAGTCTGTATAAGATTTATCTGTTTGGAAATAGAATCTACTTGAAAATATATTTGTTGCCATTTTGTTTTGGACAAAAACTATAAATTAAACTTACATGTTTCATTATGTTCAACATGTAATTTTTCAAAATCTGTCAAATATTTAAAAATAAACACTTATAGAAGAGATAACAAAATTCTAAGAGCTTGAGTTTTAAAAAATCAACCTCTATTCGTTGAGTTTACTGAGTCCTTATTTTTGTTATTATGGCAATTTCCTTCATCTAAATTGTGGGTGTTTCTGGGTCATTTTAATGCCATTTGTAAATTGCTAAGTTCTATTTGTAAATCAATGAACATTATTGTCAAGTTGTCTTTGAATAAAAACTGGAGTCTGAAACATTGGTTTGCAGTCTTTCATTTTCAGTGAAGTAATTATGCAAATGTTGCCACATCTTCCTAATATAGTGAATAAAAATATCACAATAAATAATCTCATGAAGATATATTATTATATTTGGATTTCAGAGACATTTTAAGAAATATATGGTGAGACTGTGCAATTATTTTACTCTAGAAAATTACTGGTACATAGCACCACCCACCCTCGGCCAGAATACCTACATTCCTATTTTACTTACTGGAAAAAGCAAGACACTCAATTATTAGCAATGCTTTTCTTCTTTGAAGAAATCTGAAAGAAATGATTGAAACACTTGGCAGAGCTCTTAAGTAAAAAGGATATGCTACGTTATTGATTCACTTTGTTCTAACATTTTAATGACACATACACAAGTAATATTCAAAGCATGTTTAACTATAATTATACTCCACAGATGTTCAGGAGAAATTAGGAAATGTGATGATTTGAAATGGAATTGCCATGCAGAAATTCTAATCTTTTGACTATACCTTTCTTTGAAAAATAAGCATCTAGTTCAGCATTTAGATGCCCAAATGCACGTGCAATTTGAAGTCTTGAGTAAATCCTTGCGTATACAAATAAGATAAATAAATTTTTTGAAATATGACTAGAAATGAACAGAAAATTTAATGTTTCAAAAACCCACTTAGTGCTGGGGGTTAAGCTGCATCCAATATTGGAGTGTGTGGTTCAAGCCCCAGCTACTCCATGTTTATGATCCAACTTCCTGCTAATACATCCTTTTTTTTTTTTTTTCAAAATAGCACATTGTATACCACAAATGTGCAATTTATTTCTTTTTTTAATTTTTTTATTTTTTTTAATTTATTTAATGAGCATAAATTTCCAAAGTACAGCTTCTGGACCACAATAGCCTCCTCCCCACACCCTTGTCTTCCCTCCCATCCACAACGCTCCCCTCTCCCACTCCCTCTCCCCTTCCCCTTCACATCACAATTAATTTTCAATTATCTTTATATACAGAAGATCAATTTAGCATATGTTAAGTAAAGATTACCACATTTTGCTCCCACACAGAAACATAAAGTGTAAAATACTATTTGAGTACTAGTTATAGCATTAATTAAACACCTAAGAGTAATTGTGTATTAATTACAGAGCTCAACCAATAGTTTTAAGTAGAATATAAAATGCATCTTTTGCATTGTTGTGGCTTCCCCCCGACCTCCCTCCCTCCCGTGGCCCTCCCCTCACCCACTTCCTCTCCCCTCCCCCCCCCCATCACGTTTCATTTTCGGTTACCTTCATATACCGAAGATCAACTTAGTATATACTAAGCAGGGATTTCAACAGGTTGCACTCACACAACCGAACCAGGTATAGGGTATTGTTCCACTAGTAGTGTTGTTTTTGAGTTTCATAGATAAACATATTAAGGACAGAGATCCTGCGAGGGGAGCATGAACCCAGTGACTCCCGTTGTTGATTTAACAATTGGCACTCCTATTTATGATGTCAGCAATCACCCGAGACTCTTGCTATGAGCTGTCTAGGCTATGGAAGCCCCTTGAGTTCACCAACTCTGAATTTGTTTGGTCAAGGCCATATCACAGTGGAGGTTCCTTCCTCCCTTCAGAGAAAGGCGCCTCTCTCCTTGATGGCCTGATCCTTCTGCTGGGGTCTTGTTCACCAGGATCCTTCATTTAGATTGTTTTTTGCCACCGTGTCATGGCTTTCCATGCCTGCGAGACTCTCGTGGACCTTTTAGTCAGATCCGAATGTCCCAAGGGTTGCTGCTAATACATCCTTGAAGGAAGCAGATGATGGCTCAGTTACTTGTGCCTCTCCCACCCTTGTGGGAGGCCTGGATGGAATTCCCAGCTCCTGGCATTTTCTTGGCCCAGCTATTACATGCTTTGGGGGAGTGAATCAGGGGAGTCTCCCTCTCTCTCTCTCTCTCTCTCTCTCTCATTTAAATCAATAAGCAAACCTTTAAAAAGAATTTAGGTGCCAGTGCTGTGGCATAGTTGGTAAAGCTGCTGCCTACAGTGGCAGCATCACATATTTGTGCCGGTTCTAGTCCTGCTGCTTCACTTCCAATCCAGCTCTCTGCTATGGCCTGGGAAAGCAGTAGAAGATGGCCCAAGTCCTTGGGCCCCTGCACCTGGCTTCTGATTGGCACAGCTCCGGCCATTGCGGCCATCTGGGGGTGGGGTGAACAGCAGATGGAAGATCTCTCTCTCTCTCTCTCTGCCTCTGCCTCTCTGTAATTCTGCCTTTCAAATATAAATGAATCGTTAAAAAATTAATTTCCACTGAATAACTGCAGCAGTAGTTCTCACACAGTAAAATATATTAAAGGTGGTATTGAGTATTATTAAATCGAAAATTCTGTTTTAGTAGGTCTGGTGTGTGGCCCAGGATTCTGTGTTTCCAATAGATGCTGCTGATCCTGACTATACTTACAGTGATAAGGGAGCTCTAAACTATTGTATTAAGTTTTGTGAAGGTAAATCTAGGCCAAAACACAGGCATCTGGGAAAAAAGTGAAATCATATCATCCAGTCTCACTGGATTTTATCTCATAGCCAATACACAGGTGGCCTTGCTTCTAAGTGGATTGGATGTTTTGGTTTCATGCCTTTACCCTAAGAGAGTAATGAAACGCAGTCTCCAAATCAAGATGAATGATGAACCAGGCTTTGCCAAGAGGATAAAGAGGTAGGGCCGGCTTTGTAGCATAGTGGGTTAAGTCACCACCTGCTACATCAGCATCTCATTTGGGAACCAGTCTCATCCTGCCTGCTCCCCTTCTGATCCAGCTCCCTGCTAATGCACCTGGGAAAGCAACGGAAGATGGCCCAAGTCTTTGGGCCCCTGCACCCACATGGAAGACCTGGGTGATGCTCCTGGCCCTAGCTGTTTTTTGGAGTAAACCAGTAGATGGAAGATCTTTCTCTCTCTGTCTCTCCTTCTCTCTCCATAACTATGACTTTCAAACAGAATAAATAAATGTTTAAAACAGAATGTGTGAATCTAGGTCAGAATCCTTGGTTTGGTTACTGGCCAGGTGGCTGTGGGCAAGTCACATGCTTTTTCTGAACCCTTGAATTTTATTTCTGAAGTGAAGATCACATAGGTCACTTCATGGCACTCACTGAGCACTTTAAGGTTCCAGGCACAGATCTAAGTGCTTTAAATGTATCTGATTTCGTTTTCATGGCTATATGAAATAGGTACTATTGTCATCTCCATTTTGTAGTTTAGAAAATTGAAGAACATAGAAGTGAAGTAAAATGCTCAAAATAACAGTTCTAGTGCATCATACAAATGGTATTCAAAAATCAGTCAATTTAACTTCTCAGTCCACTCTCATCTACTATGCCTTGTTTCCCTTCCAAGGCTGCTGCTATCATCAAAACTAAGAAATAGAAGCAGAAAGTAGACTCAAAAGATCCCCCTTTATAACGTGTAAAATTGATACTAGAGAGAGCTTGACTAGAGTGGAAGGGAAAGTGTGGTCCTTATCACTGAATCCCTGAATTAGGCAGACTTATCTGCCCAGAAAATTTGCAATCATGCAACACCAATCTTATTGCAAGGCATATACGGTCAGCCCCCAAAGTGGATGCATTAAGTAATTGCTGAGCCACACACATGCTCAATTCTTTTTCCCAATATGACTATCCACATAGGTCACTAATGGAGCTCCCTCTATATGACATAAAACAAAAGGGTTAAAGAATAAGTGTCCCTTAATAGTAAGATTTGGCCTTTAACCTCTAGCTATCAATTACGTAAAGGACATATATTATAGATTGATCATTAACTATTTGAGAATCTCAATTACTACCAATTAGTCGGCTATTCATTAATCATGACCAATCAAAATGAAACTATTAATTCTTAACAAGGCACAAAATGCTGGTAGGAAAATACACCCATGTAATATTTCATATAATCTACACAATTTTAAAAATCATAAATAAAGATTTATTAGGAAGTTTTTTTTTTCACGTAGACACTGTTAAGTGTGCATTTTGGGGTGGGCATTGGGGCATAGTGGATTAAGCAACTGCCTGCAAGAGTGGCATGCCACAGGGGAGCCAGTTCGAGACCCGGCTGCTTCACTTCCAATTCAGCTCCCTGCTAATGCATCTGATAAAGCACCGGAAGATGGACTCAGTGCTTGGGCCCCTGCATCCACATGTAGGAGACATGGATGAAGCTCTGGGCTCCTGTTTTTGAACTGGCACAGCTCAGGCTGTTGCAGGAATTTGGAGAGAGAACCAGCAGATGGAAAGTCTCCTTCTCTCTGTCTTTCTCTTTCTGTCTGTAACTCTGTCTTTCAAAGAAATGCATGAATGAAAAAATGAATGAATGAATAAATAAATAAATAAAAACAGTGTGAAATTTGATATAATCAGTTAACATCCCAACATCACATTTCTAGATTATAACAGATAATTCTGAATTCAAGAAAAAGCATTTGCCATATTAATAGCATTAGTATAAAAGTTTATCAAATTAATTGGTAAATAAGAGTCTCAAAATAATGTGGGGGAAAAAGAAAAAATGTAAAATAACATAATACTAAATGAGATATTTTATAGATAAAGGTTATTTACCTATTCATTTTCATACATTGCACCATACCATTGTTCAGTGCTGTCTCACTGAATAGCAACCTGCCAACATGACTTTTATTGTTTTCATTCCTTTTCCCCTTATAGACTTTATATGTACTTTATATATATATACTTGATATTTCCTCCTTGTTAATTGTTCTTTGAGATCATCTAGTTCTCCAGGCTCCTCATCTTCTTTTCCTCAAGTCATCAGACTCCTTATAATCACAATTTCCTCCCTATTCAAAGCTGACCCTAGGATCCATCACTTCAACTATTCTATTAGCATCTTCCTCCTCTCCCTTATCTCTGTGCATTTACACTAGTATTGACCTGTAAATTCCAAAACTGGTATGGATCCAACTTAGTAACTCAATGTCATGCTAACTCACTGAAAGTGGCCATCTCCCCATAATTATGAGTATTGATAGAATCACAAACTTAGGGATTCCACAGTTGGGCTCTCAGCAAAGAGAAGTGATATGGACAAGTATCCTTGGGATTATCTGTGGGGAGCAGCCCGGACTGGACTGAGTTACTGGAATTAAGACTTATTCTATGCATCTGCTCTCCCACAATATGGCGCTGGGAGAGGAGTAAACAGCTTCCGCACAGCTGCCTCCAGTTCAACCAATAAACTGTAGGACTTGCTCCTGATTGGAGAGCAGCGTACTCGGCGTGTGGGCAGCCGAGTTAGGATTGGCGGAGGAGGACTATAAAGGAGGAGAGAGACGGCATGCACCAGGAACATCTAAGGGGAACACCTGTGCAGCCCCCAGAGAGCCGGCCGGCGGTGTGCCGCTCCCCTGCGGAAGTGGGGAATGTGGCAGGGGGAACCGCCCTTCCACTGAGGTGGAAGGGACAGTAGCCAACCCGGGAAGAACCAGCAGCAAACCCGGGGAGGGCCGAGCAGACGAAAGAACAGCGCAGGGTCCTGTGTCGTTCCTCCACGAAGAGGGGGAGCGACAACTATCCTTTTTCCATTTACCTCATTATCTTGTCCAAATTTTCACATTTATTTATTCACACAGGGAATAATAGATGACTTCAGATAAAATCTACTGCCTACTCTCAACCTACAAATTTATCTTTATCTCTACGTAACCTCATTTCTATTGGTCCAAGCTCTTTCTTTACAATATGAATGTTTCTCCATGTGCTCTGGGTTATATCCCTTCCTGTCTCCTCTGAAGTCCTGCTCTGATAGTATTTTCCCCATTTTGCTGTATCTTCAGTCTATACTTCCCTATTTTTTGACTGGTTTTTACTAGCCTATAATATTTTAATCTTTCCCACATTAAAATTATTAAATCTTGTCATGTCCTCTTCCAGCTACTAATTCCTCTCTCCTCTTTCCTTAAATATTAATTTTAAAAGACTTTCATACCTTATTTCTATTGCTTTCCATTTGCTTTAGTTTCTATCCTTTTTCCCCACTGCTAAATCAAAACTATGTGTTACATTAGTCAGAAAGAAATAGATGGCACAATAAAATTTAGTAATCTCATGTAACCTAATAAAGACATTGTTTATAAAGATGTAGGTGGGGTGTAGGGAAAAATTGCAGAATAATTTCTAGTAACAGTGAGATGTCTTTTTTCCCCAAAGAAAATTTTTATTTAAGGAATACAAACTTCATGCATTTCATAAGTACAAGTTTAGAAATATAGTGATTCTTCCCACTCTACCTGCCCTCCCACCCACACTCCCACCCCTCTTCCTCTTCCCTCTCCCATTCCCAGTCCCATTTTCCACCAAGATCCATTTTCAATTAACTTTATACACAGAAGACCAACTCTATACTAAGTAGAGTTCAACAATTTTGCATGAAAAAACAAAGACAAAAACAACAACAACAACAAAACCTGTTCCTCAACCATCAAGACAAAGGCTGTTCACGTAATTGAATCTTGAAGTTAATTTCACTTTTTTTTTTAGAAACTTAATTAACTTTAAGAATGGCACATCTTTTTCAAGCACTTTTACATAATTATAATATGACTCTTTAAGGACAGACTCATGTTGTTAATTTAACAATTATTCTTATGTATTATGTCTGTGATCATCCAAGAATCTTGACATGAGCTGCCTAGGTTGTGGAAGCCTTTTGAATCCACAACTCCTTCAGTATTTAAACAAGGCCATAAGCAAAGTAGAAATTCTCTCCTCCCTTCAGAGAAAAGTACCTCTTTCTTTGAAGACCACTCTTTCCACTGGGGTCTCACCCACCAACGTCCTTCTATAGCATTTTTTTTGCCATGGTATCTTGGCTTTACTTGCCTGAAACGCTCTCGTGGGCTTTTCAACCAGACCAGAATGCCTTAAGGGCTGATTCTGAAATAAGAGTGCTACTTAAAGTGATCGTCATTTTATGAGTCTGCTGTGTGGACTGCTTCCAATGTTGGTACATTCTCTCCTTTTTAATTCTATCTATTATTATTGCCAGACACTTAATCCTATCCATATGATCACTTTAACACTTAAGATGGTATTTTTACCACCCAGCTTAAGGGGATTTGGGGTCCCATGGCAAGTTTTTAAACTGTACCCTTAGAAGTAAGCCCATAGGAATGTATGCAGAACTACACAACTTTACAGTCTTCATACACTTCATAATTATAACTTTAGGAACATGGTGATTCTTCCCAACATGCCCACCCTCCCACCCATACTCCCACTTCTCTTCCTCCTCCCTCTCTTATTCCCACTCTTATTTTTTACTGAGATCTATTTTACTGCCCTTGAACACAAAGAGGCAAGAGAAGCAAGAGTTATAAGAACCTGGAAAGAGAGAGCACTACCTGAAATGGGCATGTAATAGAAACTGTGCTTTTCTCTCATAGGAAATATCTAGTGTGTGTTTACCACAGGAAGGAAGTAAAGGGAATAAATAGCCAAACTTCACTCTTCTTCCCTCATATCTCCTGCAAGGACTTCCCAATATTTCAAGCTAAATCAAAGCCCATAGATTAACTGCATGCACATAGGCCCCACATACACAGATTAAAGTTAGGTGAATAACAGTGAAGAGTGAATCAATCTGGAGACACATACAGAAGATATCCTGCACCTACATGTGCCAAGATCCAATGACTAACTTTCAATTTTAATTCAATATCTGTCATATCTGACACTGCTGTTTCCTCTTTCCACCTAGAAATCCTAGTCTCCAATGATTTTTTTCCCCTTAATATTTCTCTTCTGACTTGACTGAATGCTCTTTTTTAATCTCCTTCATCACCTCTCTCTCTCCCCCTGCCTAACTCTCACATACTGATGTGTTCTAGTATTTTACTCAGCCTACTTCTCTAGGAGCATGGTCCTTACTTTGATGTTAATCACAACCAATATTTTGACCTATTCCAAGTCTATCTTTCTAGGTCACATATTCTTTTTAAAGATTTATATATTTATTTGAAAGGCAGAGGTACAGAGAGGCAGAGGCAGAGAGAGAGAGAGAGAGAGAGAGAGAGAGAGAGAGGTCTTCCATCCACTGGTTCACTCCCCATATGACCAAAATGGCTGGAGCTGGGCCAATCTGAAGCCAGGAGCCAGGAGCCTCTTCTGAATCTCCCACATGGGTGCAGGGGCTCAAGGACTTGGGCCATCTTCTACTGCTTTCCCAAGCCATAGCAGAGAGCTGCATCAGAAGTGAAGCAGCCAGGACTTGAAACAGCGCCCATAAGGGATGCTGGCACTGCAAGCTTTACCTGCTGTTCCACACCGCTGGCCCCTAGGCCACATCTTTGTTTCTAGAGCAGCAAACTATATTTTGAATTGACCCTCCAAATAGGAACACCTTTATTCAGCTATCTCACAGATAATTCAATTTTATATGTCCAAACTATAACTTGCCATCATTATGTAAGTACAGCTATCTCTTTACATACACACTCCTCTGTGTTCTCTATTTCAGTCAGTGAAAACAATTATCCTCCTATATGTACAAGCCAGAAATCTGGGTGATACTGTATGATGGTTAATTTTGGTTGCCAGCTTGACTAGATTGAGGTATATTCAAAGAATTTATATATCATTACTTCTGGGTATGTCTGTGAGGGTGTTTCCAGAAAAGATTGGCATGTAGGTTGGCAAACTGAGTGGGGAAGATTCAACCTGAATTGGGGGAAGGAACATCCAGTCATTGGGGGCCATGATGGAGCAGGAAATCAGAACAAAGGGGAGAGTCTCTGGTTCTTGAGTTCAGAGCAGGACAAGTTCTGTTGTGTTGCTGCCCTCAGACAACAGACTTCAGAATTTTTGTCTTTCAGACTTTGGACTTGTACCAGCATAACTTCCTGGAACACTCAGGACTTTGGACTTGGACAGGGGCTTGGAAGTTTATGGTAAGGGAGTGGCTGCATCATCAGCCTGCCTAGTTCTGAGGCTTCCAGTGTCTTGGACTGAGCAGTGGTACCAGCTGCTTTGACTTGAAGATTAGCATTGTGGAGCTTTTCACTCTCTGTACTCATATGAGCCAATCTAATCAACACACACACACACACACACACACACATTCTATTGGTTCTGTTTTTCTGCAAATGCTCACTAATATCCCTTGTTAATTCCATATCCCTTATCACACCTTTCCAAACAACCCTCAGGTTTTTTCAATACTGCCTAGTTAATACATTTTATGGTATCTTTCTCTAATTTCTGTCCTATTAATACTTTATATCAAATCCGGCCAGCACCGCGGCTAATCCTCCGCCTTGCAGCGCCGGCACACCGGGTTCTAGTCCCGGTCAGGGCACCGGATTCTGTCCCGGTTGCCCCTCTTCCAGGCCAGCTCTCTGCTGTGGCCAGAGAGTGCAGTAGAGGATGGCCCAAGTGCTTGGGCCCTGCACCCCATGGGAGACCAGGAGAAGCACCTGGCTCCTGCCTTCGGATAGGCACAGTGCGCCGGCCTTGGCGGCCATTGGAGGGTGAACCAACAGCAAAGGAAGACCTTTCTGTCTGTCTCTCTCTCTCACTGTCTACTCTGCCTGTCAAAAAAAAATACTTTATATCAAATCCATATTTCTTCTTTGGACTGTGGCTGCAGTAACCTAATTGATGTTCTCTGACTCAAAGGTCCATCTCTTTACTATGCTGCCAGAATTATTTTCTTTTTTTCTATTCTTATTTTTAACCAATACATAAAGATTGTATACCTTTATGGGTCATCACACAATGTTTCAATACATGTATATGGGGCAGTAATTTGATGCAACAGCTAAGTCACTACTTGGGATGCCTGCATCCCATATCAGCATGCCTGATTCGAGTACTGGCTACTCCACTTCTGATCCAGCTTCCTGCTAAGGCACTCCATGGGAGGTAACTGGTGGTGGCTCAAGTACTTGGGCCCCTGCCATCCATGTAAGAGATCCAAATTTAGTTCCAGTCTCTTGGCTATAGCCTAGCACAGCCCTGACTCTTTCAAGCATCTGAGAAGTGAATCAGAATATGGAAGATCTCTCTGCATCTCTCTGTCTCTCTATCTTCTAACTGCCTATCAAATTAAAAAAAAAAACACGTAAGAATTATATAATGTTCAAATCACAATAAACATATCTAATTCCTTAAATAATCTTTATGCTGGATCATATGGCATTTTTATTTTTAGTTTTCTAATTTCTCTTTCTTTCTTTCTTTCTTTCTTTCTTTCTTTCTTTCTTTCTTTCTTTCTTTCTTTCTTTCTTTCTTTTTTGGTCTGACTGTAAAATTTCCAGAGATTTGTCTTCTAACTTGGATTCTTTCTTCTTCCTTGCCAAGTCTGTTGTTAAGGATTTCCACTGCATTTTTCTTTGATCTATAGAACTCTTCATTTCCAATATTTCATTTTGATTTCTGTTTAAAATATAACCTTATGGAAAAATGTTCATTCAAGTCATGTATGGATTTCTGTAATTCATGGATTTGTTTCTTATTACTTCTATGTAATCCTACGATCAATTTCTTGAATTCCATTTCTGGCATTTCATCAATCTCTTTCATCTTCCCATTTGCAGGGTCTTAGTCCACCAGAACAAGGATGGACTGGGTCCGAAGAAAGGTAAGTGCGCTGCTCGCCCGTTTCCCAGCCTCCTGATCCCGGAGACAGACGCAGCGGGGAGTCAAGTCAAGCAAGAACTCTTATTTGTGCTCCTAGCAAAACCTTTTAAAGCACAAAACTGCAGAGTCATTGGGGCAGGGCATAAGGACCAACCAATTACTTAAAAGGTCATTTTACGGGGAGATTTTTTACAGGACCAGCCATACGTCTGTACACTTGTCATCAGTTGTCGTCACCTCCCCTGATGCTCCATGGCCAATCAGCTTTGGTGGTAAACAACTTTGAGTACCACCAACATTACTTTTGGGTGCCATCTTTGAATTGCCTCATGTGCCTAATTTCCCAGCACCCATTCTCATACTGAAGTGTTGTTGTGTTCCTTTGGGAACATCATGTTGTCTTCCTTATTCTTGTTTCTTGAATCTGCATGTATTTTTAGACATTTGTGGAGAAACCTTTTTTTTTACTGTGCCTATGTGGCTTAGTGGAGTGTCTGCTCTTTCAGTGAATAGCCTGAGGTATGTAATAGGTGTGACCAGGGAGCTCTGTTTGGTGATCCATGGTGAGGAGAATGTCCAAGGTGACACCCAAGTTGGGCTTGACAAATCTCTTTTTATTTATTTATTTATTTTGTCAGAGGGAAGGTTTAATCTGCTCTGTTGGCATAGTCTCACACTCACCTTCTCTCCTCCAAGATCAATGCCTGGGTGCTAGCCCTAGTGGGTACAATGTTCATCCATGCTGCCACAAGAACCACACAAAGGATCCATGCTGTCCACCATGTGAGCAATGACCCTCACCAGGGAACCAGGGGGCCCCAAGCATGTGGAGCTGCCCACAGTGACTGCCCAAAAATCCAGCCATACTCTGTACCCTCACATGCAATAACAGTGTTTTCATAGTCCCAGCACACAGGGCTCCCACAGTCATGAGCAACCAGCCCTCCTGTCAATTCTCCCAGCCAAACTCAAGCATCTCCTCTGGGCTGGTTGTTCATCATGCTGAAATGAGCTGGTGCAGATGTTACTTATGTCCAAAATGGCACCCACCCTCTCTAGGACACCAGTGCTGGGTTGTCAGGGAGAGAGAAACATGCCCCCCTTTTTTTTCCCTCTACGTTGGAAGGTACACTGTCCCCCACAGGGATCCAAAGAGCTTACACCAGGCTTTTCCTGCAGCTTTATTGTCAGTGGCTTGAGCTGTTGCAGTCTGGTCTCACCTCACTCTCCACAGCTGGTGCTGAGGCTCTCAACTGCTGGGATCCTGAGTTGTGCACATCCACATCCTCCATATAGATCCACAGTGTTCCTCTAATTTGCATGGAGTTTCCTCTGCAGGTTTCTCCCTAACTCTTCCCTGAAATTGAACTCTCCATGTTTTTTACTATCTTCTCCCAGACTAGAGCAGCAAGCTCCCTCCATCTTAAAAAAAGAAGTATCACCATTCTTTATGCAGATGTTGAGTAAAGATTCGTGTAATAAATATATGATTGCATTCCACTGCTTATAATAATTGCTACCACGTGTGGAGGTTTACTGGGTGTTAGACATCACACTAAATGCTAGTTGTGAGGTTTATTTTGCTTAAACCTAATGTCAATTCTGTGATCTAGGTGTCAATGTCCCTTTTTCGCAGCTGAAAAAAATTCAGCTAAATAGGGTTAAGGTTATCTGTTTATACTTATAAAGCTAGAAATTGGCAAAGGTCACATTTTAATTCAGTTTTCTGAACCTAATATTATGTATGTGGCAATATGAACAGGATGATAGACTTGGAGTTTAGAATCAGACTACCTAGATGTTGAGGAGATGAACTTGGGAAGATGAAATTATCAAGTTCTCATGCATTTGGCCCTTCCCCCTTATCTCTGTGCTCCCATCTCTCTGTGCTTCTATTGTAACAGGTGTCCTGGTTACTGAAAGGCCCACCTGATTGGCTAGCTGCCCACAACCCTGTGATGTAAGGGCTTGGTTGCAGGCCACTACCATTCTGTAAACCCATATAAGCAACTAGGGGTTATAGGTAGATGTGGCTATCGGTGGATATAGCTATAGGTGGATACAGCTGCTGGCAGATGTATTTAGACATGCATATGTGGCTGTGTGGTTGTACATGGCTATGTGTGGATGTATGTAGATGTCTCTGTGCGTTTGTGTGTCTGACTGCCACCATGGACACATAGGAGAATATCTCCTGTGGCATCTCTGCTGTCTGGAGCTAATGACTGTTCTTTGAGCATTTATCACCATCACTGTGCATAAAGGAGATATAAATCCACAAACAGCTCCGAGTTATTCTCTGACCTGTTGGAATCAGAAGTTGCTTGTTCTTGCCCTAAGCCCCGGATATAAACTAGATTTGGATTTTGGGTTAAACACTTACTAACAGTTACAATGATTAAAAGAAACTAGCTATGGTGGACAATTAACTACATGCCTGGCATTTGGTAAGCACTCTAGAAATGCAATTCACTATTGTCAGGCACTAGGTTTTAAGGTTTTCTGAGACTTGAAAGAGTTAATTGCTTTCTAAAACCTCAACATTGATTGCATCTCTTCCCTGAACCTCAACTGCTTTTCTGTAGGAAACTGGAACAAGAAATTGTGCTGATCCTCATTCTGCATACAGGGCAGATTTTGCCTGAAAAAGAACTGCAGCATGTTCTCATTAGGAATTCAACACCACATTCGCCTGCAGCCTCACAGTGAGAACTCATCTTTTTGAGCAATCACTTTGCAAGACAACTTGAAAGGCACAAGTCCAGATATAGTTACTTACTGTGTAGTAATGGGGAAAAAGGGTTGCTGTAGTTCTTGTTTGTCTATTTGTTTGTCTTTGGGGGAGAGGTAAGGGAAGAACCAAACTGCTTTTAGGAGTCTTTGGAGAAAGAATAACGCATAAATATTAAATCAATGTGTGGGGGTAGTATTGAATTAATGGCAAATACACACATGCATACACACATTTCCTTTCTTTTAGCCCATGCTCTGTCCACACAGCATGAAAGAATCATTCTACATCATGATTGCCTCCACAATAAAGAAGCAATATTAACCTGTGTCCCTTCTGTCACTGCCAGCAGCCCTGGACTCCAGTGCCTTCCTCTGCCTGCCACCCGCTGAAGAGGAAGAACAGTGAAATGACCCAGGCATTTACTTTGTTCACTCTTTACATCAACATAAGTGCATGTTCCTTTTCAACATCATGTCCTAGAGCCTTCTCAAAAATAATGCACTTTGTACTGATAAAAAAATTAACCATGTATATCCACTTTCTTTTTTTGGCTTAAGATTTATTTTTTCTTGAGCAGTCTCCCTAGACTAGTTTCCATCTTCACTAAAACAATGTATCCTTGACTTATTATTTTTGTAAGAGTCATCATTCCCTCTTATTTTCATCTCCCTCCATGAATAAAGCAGTCAAAAGAGTTAAATCAAAAACATTTCTTGCTCTCCTACACTGTGCCAGACACACATTGGTCACTGGACATTCAAAGAAAAATCTGACCCTATAGGAGGTTACACTTCAGACAATGGGTTGCCATTTACCTTGTTAAGTAGCTTAATCCCGTGGAATCACTGAAATCAGTCATCTTGATGTCATATAGAAATAGGTGCACTCAGAAAAAACACATTAGAAGAATATACTTTTAATTCAGAAGAAAAGCATCAGCTCAATCCAATAGCAAGATATCATATTCATAAAGAAACAATCAATGCTTTGGTTTGTTTGTTTCAACTAGAATTTCAAAAATGCTATTGTAATGGTTATTTTCACTTATCTCTAGGAAGAGATGAGAGAAATGTGTTAATACAAATTGTGGTATCCACCAGAGAGTTTGGGTCAATTCAATGTCTAATCATTAGGAAGATCACTTTTCCTCTTTTCTGTGAATGAGCTAGTTTTGATATATAAAAATGATAATAAAGACTATGTTCAGAGTGATTCACAATTGTGTGAGGAGTTAAATGGAGGTGCATGAGTACAATACTCTTGCCCAGTAGCCATTGTAATCAAAAGCAGATACTTTTGTTTAAAGATATCTACTTGCTGTGTCTATAAGGTCACTAGTTCTTCAAGAAAATAAATTGAACAACCTCTATAACTGGCTGTGAATAAAAATATAAATTATGTGCAAGTGACCTTTGATTCAGACAATCTTATCATCTTTCAAAATTGTTGCCATACTTTCCATTTCTCTTATCTCTTAGAAATCAAGTGCTGCATTGGGTCTCTTCCCTTTAGAAAAATGAAGTGTCATATATCCTAATAATTACCAATCAAAAAGTTCTGTGTCAGGACTGGTGTCATGATGTAGCAAGTTAGGCTACTGCCTGTGATGCTGGCATCCCATATGGGTGCTGGTTTGAGACCCGACTGCTCCAATGCTGATCCAACCCCCTGCTAATGGCATGGGAAAACAGCAGGTGACCCAAGTTTGGGTCCCTACCATCCTCTTGAGAGACATGGATGAAGCTCCTGAATCCTGGCTTTGGTTTGGTCCATCCCTAGCCGTGTGTTCATCTAGAGAGTGAACCAGCGATGGATAATCTCTCTCTCATTCTCTCTCTCTCTCTCTCTGCCCACCATCTCCTGTAACTCTTACTTTCAAATAAATAAAACCTTTAAAATAGAAGTTCTATATATCAAATACTCTTAATTGTTCCCTCCTAGAAATATTTCATCTAAAAGACTTGGGGGAGGGTGGCGCTATGGCGCAGCGGGTTAACACCCTGGCCTGAAGCGCTGGCATCCCATATGGGTGCCAGTTCAAGACCCGGCTGCTCCTCTTCCAATCCAGCTCTCTGCTATGGCGTGGAAAAGCAGTGGAAGATGGCCCAAGTCCTTGGGCCCCTGCACCCACGTGGGAGACCCAGAAGAAGCTCCTGGCTCCCGGCTTCAGATCGGTGCAGCTCCGGCTGTTGCAGCCAAATGGGGGAGTGAACAAGTGGATGGAAGACCTCTCTCTTTCTCTCTCTCTGTCTCTCCTCTCTCTGTGTAACTCTGACTTTAAAATTAATAAATAAATCTTTAAAAAAAAAAAGACTGGAGGAACAGTTTTTCCCCAGTGCCTTTCATAATCTGTATGTAACTGGTCATTTGTCCTCAGTTTAGTCCTTACAACCTTATTAGTTGTGAGTTCTGACCAACAGTGGTTTGAAAAGGAAATCTTAGGGCTACAGGGCTGCAAAGCCGTTAGTGATCCCTTATGTGCTAGATCCAACTAGGATACAAATGCATTGATGGATCAAGTCCTTTTTGTCATACTACTTCCTCATAGAAGCCCACTGTATATTTGATGGCCATGCAGAATTAGGACCTGGCCAAGTTTGAGATGTGGGAGACACAGACTCTCTACCTTTTATGTTGTTAAGTTTGGGAGGGACCACATCAATACCAAAAATTTATTGCATTTAGAGCACTGGAATTCAAGCTTTTAAACTTTAAAAAATATTTATTTTATGTATTTAAAAATGATTATAGAGACAGACCACTAAGCAGAGATCTCCCACCTGCTGGATCACTCCGTAGATGCCTGCAAAAAGCCAGAGCTAGGCCAGGTTGAACCAGGAGCCTTGAACTCAATGTAGGTGATTGAGAGAAATCAAAGCACTTGAGCCATCATCTGCTGCCTCCAAGGGTATACATTAGCAGGAAGCTTGAAACAGAAGTAGAGCTGGGACTCAAAGCCAGGTACTCCAGTGTGAGATGTATTTGTCTGAAACGATGCCTTAACCTCTATGTTGAACGCCCAAATGCCATGCTTATAAACTTTTTTGACTGAATCTATAGTAAAAATGTGTTTTGTAACTTGATTCTTTAAATATACACATATACAACACATGCAATTATTTCCATTATGCATACGAAAGTATATATACAAACCAAAAGATCCATAAAACAACTTTCTCTTTTTTATTTGAGATATGTTTTAATACTTTCAATTCTCTTTTATTCTATTTTAAAATAAAAAATAATAAGTATGATGTACTAAGCAGATTTCACAGCCTACAATTGTTATAGCATTTATATTATTAATATCAGATAATTACATGTCATTCCAGAGTTACATGTTTCTTTCCCCTCTTTCCTACTATCATTAGGCATACAGCAGATCTGCACTTTGCTCAACAAACATCCTGAAACTGGAGGTGCCTACTTATTACCCTTTCTTTAAAAAAATTATTTAGTTAGTTGAAAAGTAGTTTGAAAGGAGAGAAAGAGAATCTTCCATCTACCACTTCACTTCCCAAATGTCTGCAACACACAAGGCTGGGCCAGGCCGAGCTAGGAGGCTGGAAGTCCATCTGGGCCTCCCACACGAGTGGCAGGGCCCAAGCACTTTAGCTGTCTTCTGCTCCCTCCCAGGTGAATGAGCAGGGAGCTGGGTCAGAAGCTGAGTAGCCGGGAGTCAAACTGGCACTCATATGGGGTGCTGGCATTGCAATAGCTCAGCCCACTGTGCCACAATGGTGGCCCCTTACCACGCTTTCTTAATACTAGGGAATGAGGAGGATAGAAGGCAGGGTTGTTAATTACAAGGCCAATTGTCACACATTTACTCCATGCAACTTCCCAAGATATTATTTGGGGATTCAGACTCTAATTTTTACAGATTATTTTAGACAGTAAAAAAAAATACACACTTCAGAGCTTTTTTAAAAAAATGAAGTAAAAATTCTTGATATAAAAAGTTCCATTTAAAATGCACAGTTCAATTAGTTTTGACAAATGTGTGTAACCATGTAATCAACATCAATAGTCAAAACTATTTCTATCATCCTAAAAAAGTTTCCTGATACTCTTTTGTAATAAATTCCTACTCACCTCCAGGCTCTGGAAACTACTGATACATGGATTGTTATCCCTATAGTTCTGTGTTTCCTAGAATCTCATATAAATGGGATCATACAATATGCTGTCTTTTGTGTCAGACTTCTTTCATTTAGCATATTTTAAGATTCATCTATGCTGTTGTGCATTATTGCTGACAGGTAGCACAGTGTATGGATATAACACAATTTGTATATCCAGATCCACTTCCTATTGATGGGCAGCCAGGCTTTTTCTAGTTCATGGTTGTTATGAAGAGTGCTGCTATGAATATTCACATAGTCTTAGTATGGATATGTACTCCCTTACGTTTTGTGTAATTTCCTTGGCTGGATCCTATGGTAGGCGTGTGCTTAACAAGTAAAAAAATGGAGGCTGGCGCCGTGACTCACTTGGTTAATCCTCAGCCTGTGGCACCAGCATCCCATATGGGCACCGGGTTCTAGTCCTGGTTGCTCTTCTTCCAGGCCAGCTCTCTGCTGTGGCCAGGGAGTGCAGTGGAGGATGGCCCAAGTGCTTGGGCCCTGCACCCGCATGGGAGACCAGGAGAAGCACCTGGCTCCTGCCTTCGGATTGGTGCAGTGCGCTGGCCGTAGCGGCCATTTGGGGGGTGAACCAATGGAAGGAAGACCTTTCTCTCTGTCTCTCTCTCTCTCACTGTCTATAACTCTACCTGTCAAATAAAAAAAAGTTATGAAACTGCCAAATTTTTTATCATGGTGAATATACCATTTTCTTATCCTCTCAAAGAATGAAGCTTCCAATTGCACATCAACTTTACCAAAACTTTCTATTTCCTAATTTTAACTATTCTGGTTGAGGGTAGTGATATCTCACCAGGATTTTTTATTATTATTGTGATAATATGGTTTGAGAAATAAAAATTAGTTATGCATATGTCCTAAATTGTCATATTTAAATCATTGAAAGCACTTATAGGGCTGGCAGAGGACATTGCTAACAGGTTTCCCAAATTTTTCTCTTTATGATGCAAATCTCTGAAGCCCTGAAAATACATTGTTGTTCAATACATCTCGCTCTTATTTCTTATTCGAAAAACAGGGTTGCAGACAAAGATGGAGAAACGGGGTTAGGGGAGGGAGTCAGAGAGAGAGAGATCTTCCTTCCTTCCACTGTTTCACCCCTAAATGGCCTCAATGGCCAGGGCTGGGCCTAGAACTCCATCCGAATGGAGATGGAAGCATGGAGAATGGTGGCAGAGGCCAAAGCACTTGGGCCATCCTCTGCTGTTTTCTCAGGTGCATTAGCAGAGAGCTGGATCAGAAGTGGAGCAGGTGGGACTTGAACTTGTGCTCATAAGGGATGCTGGCATCATAGGCGGTTTAACCTGCTTTGCCACAATGACAGCCCCAATACATCTCTTTTTTTAAAAAATACAAAACATTATACCTTAAATATTTTTCGGTTGTACAATTATGACCTAAAATATTCTGTTTTGGAATGTGAGTTTTTTTTAATTTTTGAGAAGTTTATGCTACAAAGAGCTTAAATAGTTTAAAAATCTCAGGCCCCTCAAATTAACACAAAGACATAATAACAAAAAAAAACTACTTAAGAATTGTTTTCTGATGAAAATACTGTCTACATTGACAAAGTTTAGGATTGGAAGGATTACAGTAGAGGTTGGAAATGAAGGTTAGAGACCAATATAAAATATTATGCCAAGAAAACAAAATATAAAATGAATTTTATTTATTTGTGTGTGTATTTCATGTGTTGTCCTCCATTTACTTGCTAGTTCCTTTATCCATTTTATAAGACTTATTTAGTAAAATCTACTATTGAAATCCCTCCTCTATCTTTCATCTTTCTATGGAGGAACTCCTATTCAATTTTTAGATTTTATCTGTGCTTTTTATCTTAGCTGAGACATGAACCACTTAGTCTCCATTTTGAGTTAAATGATTCTCCTCTGAATTTTTAAAACAGTTTTTTGAATGGAAGAGTGACACATAGAGAAATGGAGAGACTAAAAAGAGATCTTCTATCTGCAGGTTCATTCCCCAGATAGCTTCAATGTCCCAGGGCCGGGCCAGGCTGAAGCCAGGAGCCTATAATTCCATCCAGGTCTCCCATGTAAGTTACAGGGGCCCAAACACATAGACCATCTTCCGGTGCTTTCCCAGGTGCATTAGCGGGGAACTGGATCAGAAGCAGAGCAGCCAGGACTCAAATTGGCCCCCAAAAGGAAGGTTGGCATTGCAAACTGTGGCTTTACCTGTCATGACACAATGCCAGCCCTTGTCCTCTGATTCTATAACCAACTTTATTTCGCTAATGACATCTATCTATACTGTTCATCTTATATTTTAATGCCACATATGCTTTTCTATTTCCTCTACCAGGCCAAAAATTCCTTGAAGTCAGAGATTAAATTTGGTTATAATTGTATCAACTATACCAAACACAGCAATTAGTGCACAGTGGGTACTCTATAATTATTAATTGAATGAATTAATGATTTCTACCCCATGTGACTCATGCATTTTTAAAAAAGACTTATTTATTTATTTGAAAGAGTTGGAGAGAGAGAGAGAGAAACTTCCATCCTCTTGTTCACACCACAGATGGCCATGATGGCCAGAATTTGGGCCAGGCCAAAGCCAGGAGCCAGGAACTTTATCCTGGTCTCCCATGTGGGTGCAGGGCCCCAAACATTTGGGCAATCTTCTGCTGCTTTTCCCAGGCCATTAGCAGATTGCTGGTTTGGAAGTGGGGCAGCTGGGGCACGAACAGGCACCTATATGGGATGCCAGTGTCGCAGGCAGAGGCTTTACTGGCTATGCCACAACACCAGCCCCTGACGCAATGCATTTTTAAAATTGTGGATTTATTTATTTTTATCTACCTGAATGGATCAGTGTCGGGGGGTAGGGGAGACAGAGAGAGGGGGAGAGAGACAGAGATATATTGATTTTTCATAAACATTGGTTCACTCCCCAAAACCCAAATGTTCAGAACAGCATGTACCAGGCCAAGCTGAAGTTAAGTGCTAGAAACTCCATCTGGGTCTCCCACAATGGTGGCACTTGGACCATCATCTGCTGCCTCCCATGTCCATTAGCATGAAGCTGTATCAAAAGAATGGAGTAGCCAAGACTCAAAGGAGGCACTCGCATAGTAGAAGCTGACACCCCAAGTGGAGGCTTACTCTGCTTCACTACAACACCCTCCCCTGACTCAAGATATTCCATCCTGCAAAGATTTGGCTTATACTTAAATTTTAGTCAATGTTTGTGTCAAAATATTGTTTGGATTAGATGATAGCTACCTTTTTAATCATGAGTAGTCTTGCCTCATCCTACCCTACTCCCTCCAACATATGCCTGGGTATCTTATATACACATGGAGTATTGAAGTAATGTCCTTTGCTCAGTCATATAAACAAAAAGCATGAACCAAGGATTCTGTAATCCTGGCATCAGGCACCATTAAAAGGCCAGAAAATCGTTTGTTTGTTTTTTAAAGGTTTATTTACTTGAGAGAGAGAAAACTCCCATCCACTGGTTCATTGCCCCAGTACTCTTAACGGCCAGGGCTGAGCTTGGGCCAAAGCCAGGAGCTGGGAACTCAATCCGGGTCTTTCACATGAATGACAGAAACCCAAACGCTTGAGCCTTCAACATTTCCTTTGTGCTAGCAGAAGCAGGAGTCAGGAGGTGGAGTTAGGAATCAAACTCAGGTTCTCCATGGGATATGAGCTTAACCACTAAGCTGAACACTCACAAGAAAATCAATCTTTCTTTCTTTCTTTCTTTCTTTCTTTCTTTCTTTCTTTCTTTCTTTCTTTCCTTCCTTCCTTCCTTCCTTCCTTCTTTCTTTCTTTCTTTCTTTCTTTCTTTCTTTCTTTCTGACAGGCAGAGTTAGAGAGAGAGACAGAGAGAAAGGTCTTCCTTTTCTGTTGATTCACCCCCAAGTGGCCGCTATGGCAGGCGAACAGCGTGGATCCGAAGCCAGGAGCCAGGTGCTTCCTCCTGGTCTCCCATGCAGGTGCAGGGCCCAAGGACTTGGGCCATCCTCCACTGCCTTCCCAGGCCACAGCAGAGAGCTGGACTGGAAGAGGAGCAACCGGGACAGAAACAGCACCCCAACCGGGACTAGAACCCGGAATGACGGAGATGCAGGCAGAGGATTAGAGGATTAGCCAAGTGAGCCGCAGTGCCGGCTAAGAAAATCTTTAACAAAGATCTTTTTTTCTGTCTATATTCATGTGTTCCCAGGTGGTATTTTAGAATGTGAAACACATATTTTTCTAAATTAATTTTATCTGTATGTACACATATAATGTCTCCTCTACTTAGGCAGTGAACAACTTAATATGGAAGTACATGGAAGACATATGAATGTAAATTTTTAGTCTCATATTTTCATATATCTGCATACTTGATCCGCAACATAAGTTATTGTCTAACTTCATGAAATATCCTGCAGAACTGCTCTTCTCATTTAGGCAAAAACTTATTTTTGCATAATGTCTTCCCGGCCTGAGTAACTGTCAAACTGCACAAAATTTTGGAGCTGACAGAATTTAGACACATGTGTTATTATAAAGGAAAAGCAAAGAAAATTAAACAAATTCCTGAAATTCAGATTATTAAGGGAAATTGAGGAAACTGTTTTTTGTTTAAAAATTGTGAAACAGGGTTACTACCAAGCTTCAGAAAACTGATGTAAGAAATAGCCAGAATGAAAAATAATGAATTTTAAGTCTCAGTCAATTGCACCTAACAACTAGTTCTAACAAGTACCTTTTAGAAGTTATTTTTAAACATGTTTTTCTTTTTGTTAGCTACATAAGAAGACAAATGGATTTCTCTTTCAAATGATTACATGGTTTAAAAAACTGCTTGATATGGATCTTAACACTCCAGATAGTTGCATTTTAAAATATCAGTCATAAAAATAAGGAAATAATTGGTAAGCTAAGCAGAACACTGACAAATAACAACCGAGGCAAGATTTTTTTTTTTGGATTTGTATGGTATAATGAGCAAAAAACAAATGTCTCAGTAACAGAAAATATAAGAGAAATCTAGACAAAGCTGGAGTCCAACAGAGAAAAGGCACATTTGCTTGCATGTGAATACTGGGTAAGGCAAGAAGGGAAGAAAGCTAAAGAAAAGGCTGTAGGTTGATGATAAAAGGAAATGGTCTAAAGAAAAGCATGTTAGATGGGCAGATTCGTGGAACAGAGCTTGTATTGGATAATTCATTAAGGTCCCCTATTTTTATCAAGATAAAAGATGACATTTGGGAAAAGGACTGTGGAGAAAAACTATCAAAATGTTCACTCTTACCTTGTCTATGTGTAGATGTGGTTGATTCCTACATGCAGATTGTTCAATCCAGAAGCAAATCACAATACAGATTGTGGGAAGATAAGTAAATACATGGATCCTCTTACTCAAAGAAACTGTATATTTTAAAGAATATCTTCTAGCTCTTTACCTTCATTTCTGAAACTTAAGAATAGGCTTAGATGAAATAAATAACTTATGGGGCTGGCGCTGTGGCGTAATGGGTAAAGCTGCCTCCTGCAGTGCCGGCATCCCATATGGGTGCCAGTTCTAGTCCTGGCTGCTCCTCTTCTGATCCAGCTCTCTGCAATGGGCTGGGAAAGCAGTAGAAGATGGCCCAAGTCCTTCTGCCCCTGCACCTGCGTGGGAGACCTGGAAGAAGTTCCTGGCTCCTGGCTTCAGATCAGCGCAGCTCCGGCTGTTGCGGCCAATTGGGGAGTGAACCATCAGATGGAAGACCTCTCTCTTTATCTCTCTCTGCCTCTCCTCTCTCTGTGTAACTCTGATTTTCAAATAAACAAATAAATAAATCTTTTTAAAAAAGAAATAAATAACTTATACAGGACAACAGAGTGGAATCCTGCCCCTTGTGACGTACACAAATGTTTCTCAGTGGCATACTTAGTAAATCACACATATTTACCTATGCTTATTTTAAGAAGGTAGAACTGAAGCAGTGGATTGCACACCACATGATTGAGAAATCATAAATGAGGGCTGACTCAAATAATCAATAAAACTGAGGCACAAAGAAGAAACATCTAGGTATAGAGAGCCATCTTGGGGCCAGGGGAAAATGACATTTCAACACAGTATAGTGGACCAGAGTCCATTCACCCCTTTGGAGAATCCAGGAGTCTCCCTTTGCCAAGAATGTTGAGGAACAATTTGAGGAAAGCTGATGTTTTTGAGTCTCCTAAACTATTCAGGAGATGCCTAAAATATCCTGGTTTTGTTGTGCAGCTCATGTCTGACCCTATTAGAATCCATTCATTTATATACAATAAAAACTATTATTGCCACCACATACAGGAGCAGAGAACAAATAACTGATCTAATTTATATCTTAAATATATAGAGGAAATGTGTTTTCCTTTGCTTTGAACAGATAAAATGTATAGTATTTCATCTGTTAATTATCACATAAGAATTCAAATTATATTTTTGAAATGGACATCAATTTATGAAATGTGATATTAGAATAATAAAAAAATTGATTAAATCTGCTGCTATAACTAGTACTCAAACAGTACTTTACACTTTGTGTTTCTGTGTGGGTGCAAACTGTTGAAATCTTTACTTAATATATACTAAATTGATCTTCTGTATATAAAGAGAATTGAAAATGAATCTTGATGTGAATGGAATGGGAGGGGGAGCGGGAGATGGAGGGTTGCGGGTGAGAGGGAAGTTATGGGGGGGACAAGCTACTGTAATCCAAAAGCTGTACTTTGGAAATTTATATTTATTAAATAAAAGTTAAAAAAATTGATTAATTCTGGAGTGGTTTAAGGAATTTCATTCATTCAGTTTACTTAGATGCTACTCAATTCAAAGATCTTCCCTGACTACCCTGTCTACAAAAACATCCCCACACATTTTTTAAGCCCTTATCCTTTTTCCCCCTTCATAGCATGTTTCTTACCTGACACTGTGTGTTTGTCTATATCCCTTAGTATATTAAAGCTCCATGAGGACATATAATTTATTGTTGTTTACCACTGTATCTTCAACAAACAAGTCAGTACCTGGTGTATGCTGGCACCAAACTTTTCTGTTAGATTAGTGACTCCTTAGGAATCTCTGTATGAGAGCAGCAAAAGCCCCTGAAATTTGTTAAAAATGCAAATTATCAGGCTCCACTCAAGACCCACTAAAGTGCAACAATTTATATTTTAACATGGCCTACAGGAAATTCTGATCCATGCCCAAGTTCTGAAAAATACTTAGGTAAAAATACAGGAATTATGAATTCAAGGCCTGATTGTGTTCAATGGGCAGATATCTGCATAATTTCCGTTTTATTTCTTTCAGTTAATTAAATTAGAGCACCATTCACATCACCTAGAGAAGTAGCCAAATATTAGAATGTATGGCCTATCTGGAATATCAAAGGACAACAGGAAGGCTTTGGGTAGGATAGATTTTTAGGTTGATGGGCAAATGTTATTAATTCATTATTTTCACTCATTTAAGTAAGTTTCATCTACTGTTTCTCAACCACAATGTCAAAAGAATTATTTAATATTATTTTTCTGGGGTGTGTGGCATTGGGATAGTACTAAGAATTGCTTGTAACATTGATTAATTCAACAGGTATTTAGTGGCTATCTACTGTGTGTCAGGCATTGTTTTTAGAGCTCCTGCTACACTGAATAACAAAACAAAATGAACAAAACTCAAAATCCTTATTTTCATAAATTTTTTTTTGACAGATAGAGTTATACAGTGAGAGAGAGACAGAGAGAAAGGTCTTCCTTCCGTTGGTTCACCCCCCAGATGGCTGCTATGGCTGCTATGGCTACTATGGCTGCTATGGCTGCTATGGCTGGCGCTGCGCCAATCCAAAGCCAGGAGCCAGGTGCTTCTTCCCATGTGGGTCTCCCATGGGATGCAGGTCCCAAGCACCTGGGCCATCCTCCACTGCCTTCCCAGGCCACAGCAGAGAGCTGGACCGGCAGAGGAGCAACCGGGACAGAATCTGGCGCCCAACTGGGACTAGAACCTGGGGTGCCGGCGCCGCAGGTGGAGGATTAGCCTAGTGAGCCGCCGTGCTGGCCTTATTTTTATGAAATTTATCTTTCAGTAGACCTTGGTAAAAATCTCTCAGTCTATTAATTGTATCTCTCTCTCTCTCTCTCTCTCTCTCTCTCTCTCACACACACACACACACACACACACATACACATACACACACATATACTCAAAGGTCATGACTAAAAATACAAAGATAGTTCCTGCTGCCTTACATTGTCTCCTAAATTGAGATTACTAGGCATTTTGCCTGCATGCTAAAGAAACATAAACTGACTTAACCTCCTGCTTGTTATGATACTTGGTTGCAGTAATAATACCTTACATTGTGACTCTGACAGCAGTGGCTTGAGTGGCTGAGTCAAGGTAGGTCAAATTCAGAGTGATGGTCATGGTCCTAGAGGTGGGAAGAAGAAGTATGAGGACAAGAAAAAGAGATATTAACCTCCTGTGCCATCCAGAGTGGGGAGAAAGAAGAAGAAAACAAAGAGACCAGATGCTGCCATCAAACTGGCTCTGGTGACACCTCACACTCAGTGCTGGCTACAATTATTAAAGACTATCTTCTCATGGAGGAATAATTCATTAGAAACCAGGAACAAATGAAATCATTAGAAGAAAAGCAGAAAGAGGAAAGAGCAAAGGTGGAGTGGATGACCTAATAGGGACCTCAATGTCAGTAGGAACCCTGCAGAACATCGATGACAACCACGTCATCATGTTGACATCTGTGGGGTCAGAACACTAAGTCAGCATCCTTTCCTTTGTGGGCAAGGATCTGCTGGAACCAGGCTGCTTGGTCCGGCTCAACCACAAGGTGCATGCTATGATAAGAATGCTGATGGATGACACAGATCCTCTGGTCTCAGTGATGAAAGTGGAAAAGGCCCCTCAGGAGACCTATGCTGATATTAGACAACTGGACAACCAAATGCAGGAAATTAAGGAATCTGTGGAGCTTCCTCTCACCCACCCAGAATATTACGAAGAGCTGGGGTTAAAGCCCCTCAGGAGGGTCAAAACTTTGTTGACCAAAGCAGTGGCAAAACAAACCCAAGCTCCTACAGGAATTGTTTCACGTTGCTGAAGAACATGCACCATCCATTGTGTTTACTGATGATATTGATGCTGTTGGGGGAAAATATATGACTCAAATTCTGACAGTGAGAAAGTCAAACATTGCTGGAAATGTTGAATGAACTGGACGGATTTTATTCAAGAGGAGACATGAAAGTTATTATGACCACAAACCAAATAGAAACCTTGGATCCAGCACTTACCAGACCAGGGCACATTGAGAGGAAGATGGAGTTCCTGCTGCGTGACGAAAAGACTAAGAAGCGCATCTTTCAGATTCACAGGAGCAGGATGACGCTGGCCGTTGACGTTAACACTGGACAACTTGATAATGGCGAACGATGACCTCTCCAGGGCTGACATCAAGGCAATCTGTACAGAAGCTGGTCTGATGGCCTTGAGAGAACACGGAATGAAAGTAACAAATGAAGACTTCATAAAATCTAAAGAGAATTTCTTTATAAAAAACAAGAAGGCACCCCTGAGGCGTTCCAGTGGACCAGAGCTGCCTTTAGGATAATGGCTGGAGTTTTCCCTACCCCTGATGGAGGTGCAGACGGGGAAGCTTCCAGGAGGAACCCATGTTCCAGTTGATTTTGATGAGCAAACATCCTATGTATCTTTTTGAGTGCGAGATGTCCTTTGGTCACTGCTCACGCTGTATCCCAAAAAAGTGTGCTCTTTACCATAAAAAAAGAAAAACCTTACGTTGTTTTCACTATATAGCAGGGAATATTCTAAAAAAATTTACATATAAAAACTCAATCTTCACAATGTGATGAGACAGGTAGTATTTTTAACCTCATTCTACAAATTGGGAAACCGAGGCACTGAGCTATTAAGTAACTTGCAAAGTGTTCACAGAGAATTTGGAATCAATTCAAATGCAGACCACCTATCTCCAAATACCGTGTCCTTAGCAGTGTACTATCAAAGATAGTACTCTTTGTCATATTAAAGAGTAATATCGTGCACGCTTCGGCAGCACATATACTTAAAAAAAGGAACCTCATTACCTCAGAACACAATACTAGAAAAATCTTCCTGAAGTATTCATAATAATGGAAGTTTTCTCTTACAATATTGAAAATAGATGACTAATTTCTTCTGTGAACTGTTATCAAAATAACTGGCACTGTCTCCTTTACACTTATCTATTATACAGCTAAAGCCACTAATTTTCAGCCTTGGAAGAATGTTTTATATGGTCATTTAATTTCCCATTCTTTTATGTCCACATAATTCTTTCTCTTTTATTCCATTTTCCTTGTGGGTACTTCAAAACTCATGTAGAAAAATATAGTTAATCTGTAAGTATATTTTGGGCAATTTTCAAATCCATGCATAGATTTTTCATAATACACATTTGCTGTTAAATTTTGGAAATCTGCTCATACGCATGGATTTGAACATCTTTAAACCAAAATGCTTATTTTTTTAATTACACTTTTCCACAAACTTTTTGAAGTATGCTCACATATATTTATAAAAATTATTTTGTATGTGTGCTGTCTTTCTTTTAGATCTCATTCTTTCCTCAATGTTCACTCTCAGACTCACACAAATAACCTTTTGGAAATGCTGAAATAAGGCTATTTCGATAGTAGCAGTTTGCAAGTGACTTTGATATTGTTCTAATTGGTACAGATTTTTAAGGTCAGTCAGAAATATTAACTCTTTCTGAATATGCTGATATTTCGGGAGTCACATTGTTCTCATTCTGATGAACTCCTGTTAATGAGCTACAGCTACAGGACAATAGAATCAAGCCATGTTTCAGAAAACTCATTCTTTATAAAAGGGTAAAAGCCCAGATTTCCTGAATCTCAAAATTTAATGAGCTTTTATTCTTTGCTGAAAACTCTATCATTTCTTTAAGGTCAATAACAACATTCCATATTTTTGCCTTGTACATCATAATGCCAAGTGCATTGGAGGCATTCAGTAAACACTTTTTAAAAAACTTAATTGGAATACTCGTTACCAGAGGCCAGGAAGGGTGTGGAGAGAAGAGGTAGAGGGATGTTGGATAACAGGTACCAACATGAGATAAAAGTAGTAAATTCTAGTGTTACACAGCACAGTAAGGCAATTGTAGTTAACAATAATTTATTATGAACTGTATGAAGAACTATAAGAGAAGAGCATGTAGGATCTAAACACAAAGAAACCAGAAATGCTAATTACATGATTTGATCAGTTTATACTAATACATGTATTAAAACATTGTGTTATACCCCATAAGATGTACAGTATTACATGTTAATCAAAAACTTTAAAAATTAAAAAATAAGAAACTAACCACCAGGACATCTAGTGCTTTCCAGGATACAGTAAGTCAACTCTGGTCTATGACCTCCACTGATTACAATTAAAACCTCAGGAAAAATAGAAAAATCAGCTACCAGAAAGTAAATACACCAGCCTATTCCTCCACTTGTTAGTTTATTTAAAATAATCTGATAAGGTAGGATGATCCCCAAAGATATCAATGCACTATTTCCAGAAAAATGAATATGCTGATATTTGGCAAAAGAGACAACACAGATGTAATTAAATTTACAGATGGAGTCAGTCAAAAGAAAGAGAAGTGAGAGAAATTTAAAGTGTGAGAGTCAACTGACTTTTGCAGAAGGGGAGCAAATGGAAAGCATGTAATGCAGGTGTCCTCCCAGAGCAAACACTTGACCCAGCTTGCACATAACAAAAAAACAGATTACAGTCCTACAGATGCACTGAGTGCCCATATACAAATACAAAAATACATAAATGAACACACTATAATTTAACCTTGCAGCAAACTATAATGATTATCCCAACAAATTGCTTTCATACATCTAATCATGTTAATATATCTAACTGAAGTAGAAATGAAAATAATAGGTCATATGCTTTGAGCTAAATGATAAAGAAATACAAAAATACATGAAGCACAAGTCTTTTGAAACTATTAGAAAGTAAAATAAAATTAGAGAAACAAAATTGTAGTATGATATGTTTAACTCATCAATATATAAAAAATAACATGAAATAAAATTTTTAAAGTATGGGGGGCGGTGAGTGTTGAGGCACAGTGGATTAATGCCCAGGCCTGAGGTGCCAACATCCCATATGGGCGCCGGTTCGAGACCTGGCTGCTCCACTCCCAATCCAACTCTCTGCCATGGTCTGGGAAAGCATTAGAAGATGGCCCGGGTCCTTGGGCCCCTGCACCTGAGTGCGAGACCCCCCGGAAGAAGCTCCTGGCTCCTGGCTTCGGATGGGCACAGCTCCAGCCGTTGCAGCCATCTGGGGAGTGAATCATTGGATGGAAGACCTCTCTCTTTCTCTTTCTCTGCCTCTCCTCTCTCTGTGTAACTCTGACCTTCAAATAAATGAATAAATAAATCTTTAAAAAAAGTACAGAGCGGCCGGCGCCACGGCTCAATAGGCTAATCCTCCGCCTTGCGGCGCCGGCACACCGGGTTCTAGTCCCGGTCGGGGCGCCGGATTCTGTCCTGGTTGCCCCTCTTCCAGGCCAGCTCTCTGCTGTGGCCAGGGAGTGCAGTGGAGGATGGCCCAAGTACTTGGGCCCTGCACCCCATAGGAGACCAGGAGAAGCACCTGGCTCCTGCCATCAGATCAGCGTGGTGCGCCGGCCGCAGCGCACCGGCTGCGGCGGCTATTGGAGGGTGAACCAATGGCAAAGGAAGACCTTTCTCTCTGTCTCTCCCTCTCACTGTCCACTCTGCCTGTCAAAAAAAAAAAGTACAGAGCGAATAAAATTAAATTATTAAAATAGAATTAGTTGTGCTCAAATTGTATAACTCATTAACTAAAATTATATCATCTTTTCAAGAATCTCTGCATACAAAATTGACAATTATTAAACTATGTTGCATGAAATTAGCAATACAGAAATGTCTCAGGCTTCTGATAAGAAAAAAATAAAATTAGTAATATTGGGAGAGAGCAATTGTTTAAAACCAAACATGGTGCACTCCTAAATAATGACTTGGTCAAAAAAATGAAAATATCTGATTATCTAAAAGTAACATTTTAAAATAATAAGTTATGTAGTACTTGCTATATATAAGGCATTGTTTCAAGATCCTTACAGATATTTTAACCCATTTATTCCTTTCGACAGCCCTATGAGATATAAGTGTGTTTAGCTCATAAAAGTTAATGAAATTTTCAGAGGTAATTCATTAACTTTAAAGACTTTTAGAAAGCCAAGTTAAGGCAACTAATGGCTGTTCAGCTAGACCTCATCAAGTTGAGAACTACAAAACATTACGTAGGGACATAAGTTCAGTTGGGGAATTTTGAATTAGAAGACCCTGAGAACGCAAAAATTGAGTTAAACAACAGCAGCTTGAAAATGTTGTCCAAGGCACAGTAGAGAGATAATAGCTGGACTTATAAAACTGACTGACATCAGCATCTAGTCAACAGCAGAAACAATTTACCTTGATATGTTGTATCAACCTATTTACATATATGTCTATTAAAATGAGACTCAACTCCTTCAAGATATAAACTATGTCATATTCATATAACAGTTATGACAAAAGCAAGTCTTTTTGAAAACAGATAAATTCTTAGGTGAATAAAAACACTAATTGAGGGGCTTTGTGCTTAGCTGACAAATTATCTCAGCTAGAATAAGAAGGTAGAGCAGTCTGGAAGGACATGATAGACTGAGAAAATTGGAAGGGACCACAGGCAGATAGGGAAGGTCAAATAGTTGGAAACAAGAGTGGAAGAACTGGAAAGATATGAGAATGTGGTAAGAGAGAGCAGTTTCAGAATTCAAGAATTCGGTGTTTGCATTCTTCCATATATTTACAAGGTCTAGGATGATGTCATGAAAGGGAATTATAAGAGTATTGTGAGACTATTTGGTGGAGTATGACACAGACATCAGAAATGAAGGCTAGATTGGTAGCCGAATCATCACCATGATTTTGAATTTTCTGAGAACACATTTTCTAAGGATAATGGGGAAGAAATGAGTGGGAAAACCGTGAATGAGGTGTCAAATCTCTCCCTGGAGATGGCCAGTGTCCAAGATATTAGTTTTAAAAATTCAGTCTAAGAGTAGCAAAAAGGTGGGAAAAAAAGTAGGAAAAAAGGTGGCAGTTTTAAAGGAGAGGTTAGAGAGCAAAAACTGTTGGAAAATTGCCCATAACTTTCCAGGATTTAAGCTTCATTCTTCCATAAGTACGCCTCAACATGTTCCATTCATGTCCTGTTCTCAGAATGTGTATATCATATAACTCTCTCCCTTTGCTGAGACAGCTTCTACCTATCCTTTATGATTCAGCTCAAGTATCACCACTTCCAGAAAGTCATTATTGAATTCCTGTCGCTGGGTTAGGTGTCCCTACTCTGGGTTTATCACTATAAATTCACTAATCATAGTTTATTATAACTAACGATTTACATTATATTAGGATCATGTCATGATAACCATTCTATTCCTAGTTCATAACAATATCTGACATGTACACTATATACCAGTCTGTAATGAATGAGTGTTCTTCCTAGTTAAGTTCAATTTTATTAACATGTTGCTTCAGTAACTCTCATGCGAAAACCCCAATATGTAACAAACATTACCACTAGTTTCCATTTCATTTCACAAACCAGTTCTCAACTAGAATCTGTCTTCAAGATTTGGCCTAAAACTTTGTTAAGAATGAATAATCTCTGACATATACATATACAGTTTAATCCAGAAAGTCTAGCATGCACCTCCAAAGTCTATTAATTTTAATTTTCAATTATTTTTATCTATTTGAAAGGCAAAGACATAGAAAGAAAGACAGAGAGTACTTCTATGTACTAATTCACTCCCCAGATTTCCACAACAGTCAAGGCTGCACCAGGTTGGACCTAAGAATCAGGAACTCAATCTAAGTCTCCCACAAGAGTGGCAAGGATCCAAGTACTTGAGCAACGACCTACTGCTTCCCAGGGTGAACACTAAAAGGAAAGCCGGAATCACGAGTGAAGTTGGGGCTTGAGAACACAGCACTCCATTATGGGATGTGGCATTGCAGGCAGAGGTTTAACCGACTGCACCAAAATCTATTTTTAACAAGCACCTCATGTGATTATGATACATTCAATCTTACCATCACATTTTGAAAAATATTTCTTTAAATTAAATGCTTGAAATAAGGTTAGGTAATGATACATAAAGAATGTCTTAAAAGGTATATTTGGTATCACTAAGCATTTTTAAGTCTCATATTGATTGTGTCACAATTAACTATGATCTGACTATATCAAGGTTAGTTTTATAAAAATGTTTTATAAATATGCATAAATATGAGTTGGATGGTTGATAGCACAGTGTGTCTTGTGCACAAGGAAAAGATAGCTATAACCACAACTCAGAACAAAAGCCCAATATGGTTGGATTCATATTTATTCAAAAGCTTATTAGAAGCATCAATACCAGCAGCAGTTACTTTGCTAATCAGCAAAATATCAAAAATTTTGTTCAACAGTTAATAAAGACATAATGATAAATGAGACAGAGATTTTCATAATTGCAGGTCTTGTTTATTATTATGTAATATGCTAAATATTTTAAAAGTTAGGTAAAATGATATGACATAAATACTCCTATACCCATCACATTGTTTAAGAAATAAAACATAACAAAATAATTGTGCTTTGTATTCCATTCCCTAATCAGCTTTTCCTACTCACTGATGGTTACCATTTCTATGGAAAACTTTCTAGGCAAAATATGAAATTGTTTATACTATTTTATTGTATACCTATGTTAAAATTTAGTTTTCCTTTCTTTTGTAAATGTTGCAGTTTTTATTGTAACTCAGAGTTTTAAATTTTATAGTTTCAACTATCATCTTAAATATATATATATTTTTTAAAGATTTATTTATTTATTTGAAAGTCAGGGGCCGGCGCCGCGGCTCACTAGGCTAATCCTCCGCCTAGCGGCGCCGGCACACCGGGTTCTAGTCCCGGTCGGGGCGCCGGATTCTGTCCTGGTTGCCCCTCTTCCAGGCCAGCTCTCTGCTGTGTCCAGGGAGTGCAGTGGAGGATGGCCCAAGTGCTTGGGCCCTGCACCCCATGGGAGACCAGGAAAAGCACCTGGCTCCTGGCTCCTGCCATCAGATCAGCGCGGTGTGCCGGCCGCAGCGCGCCGGCCGCGGCGGCCATTGGAGGGTGAACCAACGGCAAAGGAAGACCTTTCTCTCTGTCTCTCCCTCTCACTGTCCACTCTGCCTGTCCAAAAAAAAAAGTCAGAGTTATACAGAGAGGGGAGAGGCAGAGAGAGAGAGGTGTTCTATCCGCTGGTTCACTCCCCAGTTGGCCGCAACGGCTGAAGCTGTGCCGATCCAAAGCCAGGAGCCAGGAGCTTCTTCCAGGTCTCCCAATCTGGTGCAGAGGCCCAAGGATTTGGGCCATCTTCTACTGCTTTTCCAGGCCATATGAGAGAGCTGGATGGGAAGAGGAACAGCCGGGACTAGAACTGGTGCCCGTATGGGATGCCGGCACTTCAGGCCAGGGCGTTAACCCGCTGCACCACAGCACCGGCCCCCTCGAACATATTTTTAATGCTCCTAGTTAGCCTAGTTTTCTTTTGAAAATTTAAGAGGCTTAAATTCTTTTCAGTCTCCATCGCCATCATTAATTTTCTTGGTTCTTTCTTAAATCTAATTTTTAAGAAATCTTTTTGACAAATAAAATAAGCACTCAAAGTAGACGTACAAATAATTTTTCTATACATAAATGTTGAGATTATTATTAACTCTTTGAAAAAAAGATTTGTTTATTGATTTGAAGTCAGAGTTACAGAGATAGGGAGGAGCAACGGGGAGAGAGAGAATCTGCTAGAACACAGTGCCAGCCCCTACTCTTGTTTATGGAAACTTTTGAATGCAGATGAGAGCATCTGCGTTAGTCTGAAGACATAGTGACACCAAACTCGAAGGAGGTACACAAGTGCAATCTTATCATGTGCTCAGAAGAGCCATAAACACATATTGAATAGTGCTAATGACTACCAACCCCAGGGAACAACATTAAGCAGCTAGGAATTTGATTGATTTACACAATCAGTCAAGTTGTGAACTGGTGATGTGTCAAGTAGGATTCATGATGTTGGAAACAAGATGGATAAGACTTCAGAGCAGACTGCAGAAGACCAATTATGGCTCAAGTTTCCACAGGAGTAGACTGATCACCAATACATGGATATCTGTGCTCAATATCTATTTGTCCAACCAGCTCCACTCTCCACATCTCCCTGAGATGCTGTTATGGGTTTCATCAGTAGTCTCCAGTGCTGTGGCTTCCAATGAATTTAGAAAAAGAGAACCCTGGAAAAAATAAGACAGAGGGAGCAAGGAGTGCCCAGAGTATTTATACTCCTGATGTTCCTTCTGTGAAAGGAGTTTGGACTGTGTCCCTTAATCTCTCTTGTCAGTAGAGGCAGCCTCTTTGCATAAAACACTTTTAGTTGTAGCTTCAGGACTGATTGTTTCACAAACTCAAACTGTTCGTGTTTGTGAATCATCACCTTTTATTGCGCCAAAGCCCATAATTGAGTGTAGAGAGTGGGGTGAAGATTCAATGGGTTGAATGCATTGCATTTGATATATTCACTTAGGATTCAATATTTGATATTCTGGCTAATATCTTGAGAGTAACATTAACATTGTACTATGTTGCCCAAATGAATTCTGGATTCAGCAATGGCCTACAGTGAGGTAAAAATGGTAGTATTTCCCTGGCATATACTAGAGTGATGGTTCTCAAAAAGTAGTCCCTTTTTAAGAATAATCAGCCTAATCTGGGAACTTGTTATAATTGTGAATTCTTGGGTACCACCCTAGAACTACTTAGCCAGAAATTCTAGGAAAAGTCCTCCGTCACGTATGTTTTAGCAAACTATCCAGGTGGTTCGGATGCACATTGATGCCTAAGAACCGCCACAGTAGAAGAAAGAATCCAAAAGTCCAGGGAAATGGGGATATTGGCACAAGTTCATTATAAGTATATTCTCAGCACTGTAGTGGATAAACTTGGGAACAGTAGATATTGCAGTGGAAATGAGTTCCATAATGTCACTGGAAATAATAGGATCCTGTTGTGGTAGAAGTCAATAGCAGCATTTAACTATTAAAGACAAGGAGTTTACAATTTCTCAAAATTCAGGAGATGTAATGATAGTCATAATATTTTTACCTGAAGAAAACTGTGGCAATTGCCAGCTGGTCACAGGGTCCCTGTAAATTAAATAAATCTGTGACCTACCATGTGATTTGCTAATAATAAAAGTGGAAAAACCCTAAGTCCATTTAGAAACCTAACGACTTACCGCATTGAGATATATGGCCTCTTCTCCATTTCCCCAATATCATTCAGGTCAAAGCCCTTCAACTAAGAGTAAACTCTGAAACTTTGAGGAGGGATGTTGTTATGCAGCCACAGGCCTACACAATAAAATTTAAATGAGTCATTCTCCAGTGAAACCTGCAGGCTTTAACCCAAGTTGTTATGCCTCTGGGGAAGGAAAATACCTTGGCCTTCTGGGAATTAATAGCTACTTATCTGGAATTTGGGTTGAGGCCGTTGTAGTACATTGGCCAAAGCAGGGGATTAGCAAAATCAGGTGAGAGAGGCAGTCTAGGCCCACATCCATTTCACGACATGATAATTTGGAATTTGGAGCCATTCTGTGGTTATTTTGCTGCTTTCAGGCTACAGAGTTGGAATAAGTATATTCATTTATTGGTAGGATCTCCATCATAGCTCCCTGTTTCATACAGAGAAGGTATTATGGTAGAAAAAGTAGAGTGTGAGCTACCTTCCAGTTAGTAAACCAAAGACTTCATAGATGAAGAATAAATTATTCCTGTAATAATAATGTCATTTATCACACATGTTTTCAGGAGGTAATACCAATGAGAACCATGGTCTCAAATATGATATCTTCACTGAAGCAATCAACACAGACCCTAGAATTTAGAATGGAGCTACTAATTAGTAAAGACAATCAGAAGCAGTTGATAGTTACATAGCATAAATAATGATATATACTGCAATACAAGATTGTGAACTCTTGTTCTCAGTCAAAATATAATCTAGAAAGATTTTGAACATCTTGATATCCCCCAGAATATCACTTTGGCCCATTATATTGTTTTTGTTTGTTTGTTGTTTCTTTAAAGGATTTATTTTATTTATTTGAAAGAATTACAGAGAAAGGTAGCGATAGAGAGAGAGGTCCTCCATCCGCTGGTTCACTCCCTAGATGGCTTTCCCTAGTGGCCTTTCCTACTATTACAGTTCACAATTTACTTGAAAAAATTTTGCTTCCATTACCAAATTTTGGTCTTCTTGGGTTTGGAAATTATAATGTTACGGAAAGAATACTTCCATCAGGAAACAAGGTCATAGGTATGATTTATAGGAAGCTGAGACTACCCCATGGACTTTTGTTGGGTTCTTCATGCCACTAAACCAATGACCAAATAAAGGAAGTCATTGAATTAGACCAGATAATTGATTCCAACTTTCGGGCGAATTTGGATTGCCTCTGTATGATTTGGTGAAAGGTGTTATATTTGAAATCCTGGTGTTTCACTGTAGTGACTCTTGTTATTCAGTTCCCAATTATCCTAATTACCTAAACACTGCAATAATGCAGTAAAGGCAGGACCCAAAGTACTCATATCTGTCAAGAAAGAGGGTTTGTTATACTTGACTTTCCAAAGTGTGCCACCCCTATAAGTGCTGGCAGAAGGTAAAGGGGACATGGAATGCAGAGGAACGGCAGCTACAGTTGCTGATAGTCACAGGGGAAAAATATGTAGCAGATTGTTTTATATTCCTTTCCTCTCCCTTCCCCATACTCTACCACTACTTTAATGAATAATAACAGTAGTGGCTAATATTTTGGGTAAAGTACCATCAAAGTAACATCATCTGAGATATGCTAACTTGAGTGAACTTCACAAAGCCTCTTGGTTGGAGACATGAAACTCTCCTCAAGTTGAAGGATAAGAATAGATGTTGAAGTGAAACAAAGGTGAGCAGTGCTGTGTTTTCCTCACATTTGCCCCTCCAGCTCTACTCTTCACCTTCTTCAACCTGCTCTGTGCCCTGGATGCTGACCCACATGTTATAGGTAGAAGCTATACATGGTCTCAACAATGTGGCCTTTCCATTACCTGAACTGACTATGCTACCACAATTTCTGAGTGTCCAATCAACCAACAGCAGAGGTCAGAAACATACAAACTGCATTAATGAGATTCCATGACTTCTGATTTCCACTCGGGTTCAGCTAGTGGAAAACAAGAACAATGTTCAGAAGAAAGGAGGGAAATGACCTCCTGGTATGTATTTGTTGAAATGTCAGTGCAAGCTGACTCTGACTATACCCAGCTCAAGGTAGTCTTTCATTAAACAACTCTCACCTTCACAGTTACAGCTCCTCTGGCCGTACAAGCAGTAAGAGCTCCTAGTTACTATCTCTAAACTACTGCACTAGCACTTGTCATCCTCCTGCACTCTTCCCAACACCTTTTAAGTAGCCCTTTTGTAAATGAACCCTTTTCAAATTCTAATTTGAGTATGTTTTTTGTTAAATGATTGAATCTCTATTTGTTACAATTCCCTGGACAGTGCTCTTAGTACACCTATTCTCCTTGGCAGGGTGGATATATCCCAGATAGCCTCAGGCGATTATCTAAGGGATTACTCTGTACCAGCACATAGATAGATATCTACTGGGGATACTAAAATCTTATCCTGTTAATTGACTTGCAGAATTTGATTGTTGGGGCAGGTATTCTGATGCAACAGGTCAAGCCACTCTTGGAGTACCCACATCCCATGTCAGAGTGCATGGTTTGAGTTCCAGCTACTCCATGCTTCCCAACCAGTTTCCCCTTAATGAGTCTGGCAGGGGGCAATGGATGACAGCACATGAACTTGGGTTCCTGTCACCATCATAGGAAATCTGGATGCAGCTGCTGGCTCCTGGTTTGTCTTGGCCTAGCACTGGCTATTGCAAGCATTTGGGGAGTGAAAAATCTCTTGCTGTCGCTTTGCATCTTTCTCTCTCCCCGCCCCTTCACATAAATAAGCAAATCTTTTAAAAAGTATTTGATTTTTAAATATGTAATATTTATTACAAAAGGCCATTGGGTTTAGATAAATAAGTCATATAAGATTATTGGATAGGTCTAGAAATACATGGCTGTCAGACAGGAGCATTAACCATTAAATGTATTTTTAAAATTTTCAAACTTTTGAGGCCATCATTGTGGCACAGCACAATGTTTGCCAGCATCCCATATTGGAGGGCCAATTCAAGTCCTGGATGTTCCACTCTGATCCAGCTTTGTGCTAATGAGCCTGGGAAGGCAGCAGATGGTTGTTCAAGTACTTGGTTCCCTACCAACCATGGGGAGACCTATATTGAGTTCCTGGCTCATGGCTTCAGCCTAGCCCAGCCCCAGCTATACTGCCTTTTGGGAAGAGAATCAGGGGGTTGATGATCTCTCACTCTCTCCCTCTCTCTGATGCTCTGCCTTTCAAATTGTAAGTAAATAAATCTGTTCTAAAAATAAAAATTTCCATATTTTGGTGGATATTAATTTTTCTGCTTGTATCTTGGTTTTATGTACTGTATATTATTAGATTGTTTGACTTATATAAGTCATGGATTTTATCCACTGTGTTCCCTACTGTTCATTTGTGATAGATGTAATGGGGTTTAACTGTGCTTCTTCATTTTCTATTAAGTTTTCTTGTACTGGTAAAATCTTTTCCTTTTTTTGACAGGCAGAGTTAGACAGAGAGAGAGAGAGACAGAGAGAAAGGTCTTCCTTCCGTTGGTTCACCCCCACCACCACCAAATGGCCACTACAGCTGGTGTGCTGCGGTGATCCAAAGCCAGGAGCCAGGTGTTTCCTCCTGGTCTCCATGTGAGTGCAAGGCCCAAGCACTTGGGCCATCCTCCACTGCCTTCCGGGGCCATAGCAGAGAGCTGGACTCGAAGAGGAGCAACTGGGACAGAACCCAGCACCCCAACTGGGACTAGAACCTGGGGTGCCGGCGCTGGCAGAGGATTAGCCAAGTGAGCCGTGGCTTCATCTCTACCTCTCTGTAACTCTGCCTTTCAAACAAATAAATCTTCAAAAAAGGAAGAAAAAAGAAAGTATACACTCAAGGAGTGTGGGTGTTCTCAAGAAAAGAGCTACACACAACATTTGGGTCCATCCATTTATATGATCTGTAGGCATAGGGAGTAGTGATTGGAGTGAATCTTAACTGAATATTCAAAGGGGTGAAATTTGGCGTGGAGCTTGAAAGCTACCCATTTCTTTGTACTTTTTGGAAATCTCAGAAGTGCCATGGCATCAGGTGCTTACCAGGAGTGGGAGTGTCAGCCATGGTAATTTTATTATAACGACCTTTACATTAGCTCAAGGTCATAGCAAGGAGGCAGCTTGCAGCCAGATTGGTTATTTTTAGCTGTTGCCAGTTCTAAGTAGTGAAACTGCAGAAGCTGTTTTCCATTGCACGGAATGGGTGGTGCAGGAGGGGGCTGCAATGCAGGCAAGGTTGCAGGGAAGCACCAGTGAACTCAGCTCTTCCTTGCTAGCCACCTCTCTGCCTATGTCAGTGTGTTAGCACTTCTTTAAATATGCAAGTTTCATCTATTTAAAAATAAACTAAAAATAAACATATGTAACCAAAATCTTGTCACGAGGTTTGGCAGAAGATAATTAAGTTTTTTGTTCCATATAGGACTAGATTGCTTACAATATAGTCTTTCATGGAATAGGGGTAGTCTTTTGAGCACACTCCATATTTGAAATTGTTATGCTGGTGCAATACCATACAAAGGGGGGGGGAAGAGATAGAAAATATTTTGAGTATAAACTAAAAGTTTTTAGAAATTGCTCTTTAGAAATTTCTGAGAAACAGGTTTCTTGTCAAAGTACTATGTGGTTGTAGTCCTGAAGTCACAAAAATAAAAGCTTTTACAAGTTGTCAGCAGTGTTGTCTAAAATTATTCGATTAAATTTCACAGAGTCTAGTTTTTTTATTTTTTTATTTTATTTTTTGACAGGCAGAGTGGGCAGTGAGAGAGAGAGAGACAAAGAGAAAGGTTTTCCTTTTGCCATTGGTTCACCCTACAATGGCCGCCATGGCCTGCACGCTGCGGACGGCGCATCGCACTGATCCGAAGCCAGGAGCCAGGTGCTTCTCCTGGTCTCCCATGGGGTGCAGGGCCCAAGCACTTGGGCCATCCTCCACTGCACTCCTGGGCCATAACAGAGAGCTGGCCTGGAAGAGGGGCAACTGGGACAGAATCCGGCGCCCCGACCGGGACTAGAAACTGGTGTGCCGTTGCCGCAGGCGGAGGATTAGCCTAGTGAGCTGCGGCGCTGGCCCATATTTCACAGAGTCTAAAGCTACCAAGAGATGTGGTCTGAAGGTTGTGAATACTAAATGCATAGTCTTTGGACTTGTCACACAGTAGGATGTACAAATTAAATGCAGGATTTTCTCCTTGTATGGTTTTTACAAGTTCATATTTTCAATGGCCATGTGATCAAGATTTTTTGAAAAATAAAGCATATGCAAATATTTGATAATAATGCCACCATTTTAAGAGATATAAGTAGTTATTTTAATGGATAATAGCTTGGCTTCTAATGATATTTCATAGTATGTTTCCGTAGAATGTTTCCAGCTTTTTAGGTTATCTCTCAGATGGTAGACGGACTGATCATTTTGCAGTATAGAAAATAACTATAAACCTGATTTCAGCTCAATTTAGAGGAAACAAAAGATTTACCTTGACCATCTGGACAATAAAATGTTAACAGTAACCAGCAGCAAATTCTAATGACAAACTTATTAATTATGAAAATCATTTGAGTTTCATAAACAGTTCCTGGGAAAAGACCTCAATATACCACATCAAGTTCTTGATTAAACCATTGAGATTATTGGTTTACTGGAGGGAAATTTAGCATATCCACTGCAACCCAGGCATACTGATAGGGGATTTGGGTATCCCAAGTAGTGTCTTAACCACTATGCCAAATACCTGTCCTTATTTGAGCATGAGGAAATTGATTTATTAGGGTCACATAGAGGTGAAAATGTTTTTAGGGTCTAATATCAAGGAATGGCAGAAAATAGATTTCAACTCAGTTTTCAGCTAAGAGCCAGCACTCATAACTGGAGTCGTAGGTATACAAAATTCATAATGTAAGAAAATTTAAGGTAAGGGCCATAAAAGAGTGAAGAAAAAGTGTCAAATCCATGTGATGAAAAAAGTTCTTTTTTTTTGGGGGGGGGGTAGATCAGGAAGGAATAAGAAAAGCAGTTTAGCTGTAAAGTACATAGGTGTTATTTAATGTATGGTTATAATTTTCATGATATAAAGTGGCTACAAAACTACATCTTAGATTAAATACTTACATTTTGTAAAAATAAACACAGCCAGAGAGAAAATGATGACAGGAATGGCACAATGTCAAGTGCACAACTTTCTTTTCAAAATAAATGTGTAATTATCAAGGGAGTTGTCAGAAAATATAAAACCAGAAACCTCAATTTTATTTATTCTCCATATCTACAATCTAAATCTTCACCTTTAGATTGAGATCTTTTAATTTTTTTCTTTCTGTGCTCACAATTAAATTCCCTTTTTGATAAGATGTATTCATTTATTTGAGAGAGAGAGAGAGACAGATCTTCCATCTGCTGGTTCACTCACCAAATGGCTGCAATGGCCAGAGCTGGTATAGGCCAAAACCTGGCGCCTCAAACTTCATTTAGCCTTCCATGTGGGTGTCAGGGGCCCAAGTACTTGGGCCGTCGTTTGTGACTTTCTCAAGCACATTAGCAGGGAACTGGATCAGAACTCCCATATGGGATGCCAGCATTACAGGAAGTGCCTTAACCTGCTGTGCCACAACAATGACCTCACAATTAAATTCTTAATCTAGATTGCATCAATTTTCTCATCCTCATTCTTCATTCTTATTGACTTTCTCACTACTTCCCTTCCCACAGTCAAAGCTATTTGTATATTCTGGCTAAAGCTATTCTTACTAATCACATAAAGCAAATCCTTTAATGCTTTTCACAGGAGAATAAGATTATTTTGCTTTTAATCTGGAAGATACATATTAAATGTTCCCTTAAATTTACATATCTATTGTCCTCTACATACTTCTGTTGCACTTTTCTGTATTGTAAGTTCTATACTTACACCTAAAAAATTGTATTTCTCTTCTTCAAGTCCTCATGAATGCTTTTTAAATTTCCTTTCTAAAGCATTTATTGATACACTGTTTTGGCTATAATCAGAGGAATAATGGAGTAGTTTAATTTCCTAGACAGTCAGCATCACTGATAATCACAAAGTATTATGCTATAGCACCCTCTTCCACGGTCATTATCGAAAACAAATGCAAATAAAATTCACATTTCCTTTTACTAGGCCATAAATTATCACTTCTGGGTTAATGTGATTCTAATACAAGATTAATATCTACTTCTGGGTTAATGTAGCAATTCTGTTACAGGAAGAAGTGGTAGAAGAAAAGTAAACTATTTTATGTAGATAATGAAACAGGCATTCTAGAGTTTTTTGATATTGTTCAGATTAGCTTACATGGTGCTGCTGTAACAAAAAAAGACACCAAATCTCAGTAGCTTAACACATAACGGTTTATTTCTCACTGTACAAAAACGTCCACTGCAAGTTCCATCAAGCTTTTTAGTGTGAGTCTCTTCCAATAGTGACTTAGAGTCACCTTGTATCCATCTTCTAGATATGCCACACAATGCTTTCAGGTGACTGTGGCAGGTAAAGAGAGAATTGGAGGGTCATGCAGGACGCTGTACTGCTCCAGATTGGAAATAATACATCAATTCTGTTTACAATCTCTCTGCTAGAAGTAGTCAAATGGCATTGCCTAACCACAGGGGGTTGGGAAGTGAACAGGAGCACATAGATTAATGATGGACTGTAAATGTCTTTGCCATATTCCATAAATAATATAAGCTTTTAAAAACATTTTAACTAACAATAATTTTGAAAAATTCTATATGGATACAAAATACCCCTAAAACATTGTAGCTTTTATCAACATATACATATAGATATATTTTTAGGAAATAGTTAAAGTTATGAAGCTCCAAGGTGATCCAACATGGTGTTACTGCAATGCTCCAAGAATTTTACTGGGAGATTTGGGTATTTACACTGCAAAAATCTGGGGAGTTATTATGCTATTTATTCACCATGTTTTCTATATTTATAATTTTATGAGTCAAGGGAGTTGAGATGAAATCGGCTAATTAAAAAACAATAGCTATTGAGCCTCTCATCATGACAAAATAGTTCGTACCTATGATATTATAATTAGTACATCCTCTGTAATAGGTGATTTTTGAGAAATAAATTTATAATTTATGTTACTCTGATATATATAAAATGTAAAGTAAAAATAATTTTCTAGCTATTTTAAGATTAGTGTTAAATATGAATCAGTAACAGACACAAGGCACCAAATCTTAGTAAAATATAGACACAGGAAGATTAATGACGTCATTATCATCTATATTTAACCTCTATTTCAATTCAGTATCAATGCTTAAGACAACAAACTTTAACAGCACACTTACTAAGATTTTGGCAGTAGTTTTATGTAACAAGACACAGAGAGTACTAGACAGATGGCACTCAACTTGCTTTCAGTAAACCAGCTTCAATATGAAGGCATTAGAAGGTTTTTGAAAACCTTCTTTTTACATGCTAAATATTTTGTCAAGTGTGCATTAAACAGTAATGAAATTAATACAGCATGATTAAGAAACTACAAACTTGACACTTGTATACTAAGCATAAATTATATTAAAAAGGGATTACTAGTTACAAAGAATATTGCTGGAAAATTAAAACCATATAAAATGTGCAAAAAAATTTCAGAATCTTTATTAATCAAAAAATACCAGGGACTATTTAAAATGATTCCCCTTGAAAATGTTATCAAAGTTAATTCAAATCATGTAATATGCTAATACTAAATATTATTCAGTACTGCACAGAGAACAGTGCTGAAGTGGAGGTAAATTTCAGAAATATGGGGGCTTACTCATGCTTGTAAATTGTTATCTTTGTTGTTCATAAAGCAGCACACAATAACATCCCAGAATTTCATTGAATAAAGAATGGATGGCTGCTGCACTGGCAAAAATAGAATGTGCAAGGATCCAAGGCACACTATTCAGCTAGCCAAAGTAATTAGCAAACACTCCCTACCCCCCAAGCCCTTTCCCCATGTAAACAAAAGTTTTTTTTAAGGAAAAAAGTAAAATAAACTGAACATCTATAACAGTAAGGATTTTGATATATCAATATTAAGTCTTTGCTTCAGAAATGTGAACTACAGTTGTCTGAATATATTTTGAAGATGTCTGCAAAAAAAATTAGATACATTTAACCTTAGAATCAATTTTTTTTGGTCAAAACAATCCATTATCTAAAACATTTTATTTTAATTCCAAACATTTTATCCACTAACATGACAACAGAGTTTTTACCTTCCAGAGGAATTAACCACTGGAAAGAAAGACAAAGAAACAAACAAAATCCTATATTTAAGCTGCAGGCAACAATTATGGCCCTTTCTGGCACAGTGGCTTTTTACTGGCATTTGAGTCCAGGAACAACTCTACTAACACAGGGAAACTCATGCGTGTTGGTAACTATGCCCTAATTTTCACAGTTGAAATTTCCTTTAGACTTTTTTTTAAAGGAAATCTTACTTTTTTTCTTGATGTCATCCTGATTTATGACTTGAACCAGACTTCTTTTTTTTCTTCTTACTGTGTTTCTTGTGCTGTTTCTTCTTCTTTTTCTTTACTTTTTCCATTGCTTTTTCTTGCTCTTCATGTTTTCTCTTCTTTTTTGCTTGCACTTCCTCTTCATAATCTGATTCTGATGAGGCCTCAGATGACAAAGGTTTATCCTCAGGATGAGTCTTCTTTCTTTTTTTGCTGAGGTTTCTAATATACTTTTCTTTCTCTGTTTCATCCTTTGACTTCTTTTTCTTTTTCACAGATTCTTTGCTCTCTGATTCTGATTCACACATAGAGCTTTCTGATGATTTGTATGAACGGCTCTTCTTTTTCTTTCTCTTTTTTCCTTGTTTCTTTTCCTCATCCTCAGATTCTGAACAACTGTTTGAAGAATCAGAGCTTGATGAAGGAGAGGACGAAGATTGACAAGATTTCCTCTTTTTCTTTTTCTTTTTTTCTCTTTTTTTGGATGAGTTCTCATTTCCACTCAACAATTTCTCTCTGCTTTTCTCAAGTTCTTTCTTCCAATTTTCATTCATTTTTTCTTCAAATTCAGCTAATGCCTTGGAACCTTTCTTTTTATTTTCCAATTGTTTCTTTACTTCTTCCCAGGTGGGCCTTGGCCGATTCAAATAATCTTGTATTGTTGGGCCTGCAGATTGAGTTGGGCCTCTCCATCTGGCCATGGCTATAGGATTCATATAGGCCACTCGATTATCTCGCTTCCCCATGATGCCTTATGGTTCCCAGAGTAGCTTATCAGTTGCAAAGCAGAATAAGGATAGACACTCTCCTTATTCTCTTTATCTGCTGGTATACCAAGCAGGCTCCATTCTGTGAAAGAAAGATGGAATGGTTACACAACTACTTTAACATAAGACAAAATAAACACATAAGCTTAATTATCACTGCCTATAATATAGTACAGCAGAGATTTCCAAAATCTTATGCTTTGGGAACAAACATTTAAGATTTATAAACACACATACTTTAAGATTGTTCCATATTATACGTACTGTGGTATGAACATAACACTAACTTAAAATGTCTTATTTACCTCCTGTAGGGCTCTGGCAAGTATGTAATATGTTTAATAAGTATTTATTTTTATATCATATGATATTTACCAATTTTCATTTCATTATTGCCTAATATGATATATCTAAAAAATTATAGAGCTAAAATCTGTACCAGGAGGACATTCTCCAGCTTGGGAAAGTGCAAAACAATCTACTCTACTCCTTTTGGTAGTCAAAATCTTAAAAATATTTTTCCCTTCAACTCTCACATCTAATCCATTACTAATTCTCCTGTTTAAATTTCCACAGTGTGTCTCATGTCCATTCACTTTTCTCCAAATATATTGTCATGTACATAGTCAAGGGTATTATCATCTCTCACTTGAACTATTAATCTCTAATATCTAAAGTGTTTATTATCTGTCAGGAAGCATTCAGTTCTTTGCAATGAATTATTCTTGTTCAATTCCTAGAATAAAACATACAAGGAGTGGCCACTGTTCTGCAAAGGGTAAGCTATTGCTTGGAATGCTGCATTCCCTATCAGATAGCTGGTTCCAGTACAGGCTAGCCTGTTTGTCACTGAGCTTCCTGCTAATGTATACTGGGAGGCAGAAATGGATGACTCAAATAATTGAGTCTATGTTACCCATGTGAAAAATCCAGATGGAATTCCTGGCTTCTGGTATTGGCCTGACCCAGCCTTGTTGCAGGCATTTGGGGAGTGAAACAGCAGATGGAAGGACTCTATCTCTGCCTGTCTGCCTCTCTCTTCCTTTCTCTCACTAGATGAAAATAAATAAACATTTAAAAAAACCTATAACATTGATCTTATTATTATCTCTATTCAAGTGTAACTTGCATAAATTAAAAGGACTAATAAATGGTGGAACCAAGTTTAAACCAAGGCAGCTTGATTCCAAACCCTAAACACATAACACAACATTATTATATCTCTTCATTATATCAACCTCTGAATTGGTAGTCCTATTTCTGCCTGTACTTCCTTCTATTCTAGTCCCACATTACAATCAGAGGATATTAAAACACTCCAGCTGCTTTACATCTTAAGGAACATTAATCAAAACTCCTTTATACATCCCATATTATCTGCTCTGTTTCTCTCTCCTACTTTCATTTATAGTCACTCACCCCTTTTCTCAATTCCATCGCCTTATCTTCTCTTGATTCTTGGAATAAGCTGAATGCCAAGCTTAACCAACATGGTCAATTCAACCTCATTCTTCAGATCTCAGCTTAAATGTCAATTCTTCAGAAGGGCTACTGTTGAGCTATATATAAACTGGTCAATTTTAAAGGAGACAAATAGTTCAAATACCAACAAATTCATACGGCTCAACCTGATACTAAAGTAGGCTGATTTTCTGTCTGCCACTCATCCTGATCTTTCTGTACTCTAGTTCCTCATTTTTTATTCATAGCACTTATTAAATTGGTAATGATTTTATTTGATTATGTGTCTGTGTATATATTTGTGTGTGTATTCACTGGTAAATGTAAGCTCAACGAAGGTAAAAGACCATGTTTGACCCATCTTATTCACCACAGTACATAACACAGCATCTGTCCCATACTGAGCACTCAACAAATGGTTGTTCAATAACAAACAAACACATGAATAGATGGGTAGATGTCTGAGTAACTATGGGAAACAGAAGCATTCAGAGGGAGCCTCTAAGATGTGGTGATGTTTGTGAAGGATTTTGAAGGATGAACAGAAATGCACCTGTAAATGAGAAAATGAAGGACATTCCTGGCATAGGAAATGACATGTGAAAAAAATAGGAATAGGAAACAGCACCAAAATTTATTCAGTGTTGATGGAGGTCAAACAGCTAGATGGTAGGGGAAAGAGGTATGGCTACATAAACAAGAAGAAGCCTTATTATGGATGCACTCCTGGGTCATTTAAAAATCTTAAATTTTGCCCTATTATTGATAGGAGAGACAACAAATTCCCTTAAATATAAGAAAAAGACAGTCAGACATATCACAGATTTTCAGACTGCATCTTCAGTGTGACCCTTTAAGTCAACCTAACATACCTACCCCTCATGAGCTTAATGCAACTGACATTTACGTGCTATAGACATTTCACTGACTCTTGGTGACAGTTTCCTGCATACGATTTGTGTTCTTGATCTTATTCACCTTCCCGCTTAGTTCTGTCCAGCTCTTCTTTAGGTCTTTCTGTCATTTTCATTTTTACTTGTACACTAAAGACCTGTCAAGTATCATCATTTCCCAGACTTGACCTTCAAAAGTCCTTGAGGACTTTAGTTCATATTCAACTTGCTGATTCTTTCTGCTACTTGATACTTGGAATAGCATAATCCATTCTAATTTCAGTTCTTTGAGACTCAATCCTGACATCAGTTAAAAATCCAGGCAAAGGCCAGATCACAAAGGCATTGGATGCTATGGTAAGGAGTGTGAAATTTAGTCTTTGGGACTTGGAGTAAAGCTATGGGGAGATTTAACTTTAAGCAGGAGAGTGACATGGTCATATTTGAGTATTTAAGAGATGATCATTTACAGAGTGAAAGGTGGACTGGAATCAGGTACAACTGAAAGCAATGAAACTACTTACTTAATCATATAGATGAGAGTGAAAGAGTCTGAACTAAAACAGTAACATTGTGAATAAGAGTGGAAAATAAATGAGACATGGTGAGATTTCTACTGAAACTGGTAACCAATTGGACGTGAAGAATGAGAGAGAAACAGGGATCTAGAGCAAGGGTCTGGCTTGAGACACTAGATAAATGGCAACACCAAAGGCTAAGTAATATAGGAAGTGACATGGATTTTGAGAAAACATGCTAGGTTCCATTTTGGACCTGTATAGAGTTTAAAGTGCCTGTGAGACAGCTGAATGAATCTCCATAAATTTATTCAAAATTAGATAAATAATTGTTGGAATTCCAGAAAGTGACCTGACAGAGATATAGGATTGCCAGTCACTGAGTGATGGATGAAATTATGAGAGAAAATTACATTACCCAGCAGGAGGAATTTAAATGAAAAGAGGTTTGACGTTGGATCCAATTAAACACCAACATGCAAGGGGCTGACAGCAAAAGAAAAGCCTACAAAGAACACTAGGAAATCAGCCAAAGCTGCAGGAACTAGACTAGGAGGAGGAAGCAAAAGTGAGAGTCACAGAAACACAGGGCGAATAAAGTTGTAAGTTAATGACAATAATTCTCATGACTCTGTAATGTTTACAGTGTTATTTGAAAAAAAAAACAAGCAGATATTATATTTACCCTTAGAAAATGCAGAAAAAGGAAAGAAATTATGTAAGGGCCCACGCGGTGGCGTCAAGGGTATAGCTGTTGCCTGCAATGCTGGCATCTCCTATGGGCGCCAGTTCGTGTCCCAGCTGCTCCACTTCTGATCCAGCTCTCTGCTATTGCCCGGGAAAGCAGTAGAAGATGGCCCAAGTCCTTGGGCCCCTGCACCCATGTGAGAGACCTGGAAGAAGCTCCTGGCTCCTGACTTCGGATTGGCTCAGCTCCAGCTATTGTGGCCAATTGGGGAGTAAAACAGTGGATGGAAGGCCTCTCTTTCTCTCTCTCTGCCTCTCCTTTTCTCTCTGTGTAACTTTCAAATAAATAAATAAATAAATAAATCTTTTTTAAAAAAATTATGTCATAGACAATAGTAATCTTAATGTAACAGATAGGTCAAGTAAAACAAAGATCTGAAAATATCTATTACACTTAGCTGATAACGTTCACTGACAACGTTCACAATTTCAGTAAGTGAAAGCAGAAGCCAGATGACAGTGGCTTAAAGATTTAATGGGAGGTAAAAACCTGGAGGTCTAGAATACACAGAGTCAGTTGACAAAGATGCAGAGTTAAAGAAAATTATTTTTTGTTGTTGTTTGTTTTTAGCATGGCAGAAACTTCAGCATATTCACAGGGCATCTAGAAGTAGAAAATACAAAGAAAAAAAAATTAAAAATGTAGGTAAGAGGGGGAATAACTGATGTGGCAGGAGCACAGACAAGAATTAAAGAAAGAGTATGTTTGTAGTTCTTTTTTTTTTTTTTTTGAGGCTGCTGAGAGAGAGTAAATGTTTCTCATATAATAGCCTTTGTTTTCATTCAATTGTGGGTGCCAAGATCATCTGAAAAGATTAATACAACACAGGAATGTTTTAGATTAATAAATAAAATTAGGAACAACAGCAGAAGGGAATGAAAGAGATTGCTGACACCAGGTAAGTATAGCAATCTGTCAGAACTGAGAATCTATTTGCTCCTTTACTTAAAGATGAAGCTCATTGAGAAAAGAGAAAAAGTAAGAATAACAAAGTATTTCATTTTAAGATTTATTTATTTGAAAGGCAGAATTACTAAGAGGGAGGGAAACACACACACACACACACACACAGAGATCTTCCATCTATTGGTTCACTTGCTAAATGGCTGCAAGGCTGGGGCTGAGCCAGGCCAAAGTCAGGAGTCAGGAGCTTCATCCAACTCTCCCACATGGATGGCAAGGGACCAAATACTTGGGTCATCTTCTACTGCTTTCCTAGGCACATTAGCAAGAAACTGGATGGGAAGTGGAGCAACCCAGACTCAGAACTGACACCAACATGGGATGCTGGTGTTGCAGGTGGTGGCTTCACCAGTGGCACCACAAGGCTGGCCCCAATGAAGTATTCCTTAAATACTCTTTGGTTTGAAAGTATTATGGCTTGCCTCTCTATTTCGATTATAGAACAAAGAGAAATGTGATTCTCTGTATTTCTATTCATTTGCATGAAATATGCTAATATTCTGCAAGATTAGACATACATTGTGACAGAAATCCTGGTAATCTGAGTGCTATAAGAATATTTGTTGATTCTTAAAAAATCCCCTTTTGATCATCTATTATGTTCTGGACACTATATTATATGACATGGAGATTATGCTTTAGTTATAGCAATAGTCATTACACAAATTCAAATGAATGAGTAGATAATTACAACAGTAATTGGAAAGATGAAGAAAAATTAGAAGATGCTATGAAATATATAATGACAGACCTAATTCAGGAGGGAAGATCAAATCTGTGATACTGATACATAGTCAGAGACCTGATGGATAAGTTATAGTTAGCCAGATGAAGGGGTTAAAAAGAATGAAAATATTAAAATAGTGAGAGCTTATGTAATGTTTCAAGCAGAAGGAATATCAGATTCTAAAGTCTTGAGGTGAAAAGAAAAAGTCAAATCCAATGCAAACTATTCACAATATTGTCTTGTTTTATAATAGTCCTCATCTCAATTTCTCCTTCTCCAAAGAATTTATACATTTGTCAATGAATACTCTTCAAGTAAAAGTCAGTATGAATTTAGGCTTATTCAATGAATCTTTTAATGTTTCTATTGCAAATTCCACCAAAGCTAGTTATTTCAGAGATGTCACCATTTTACAAGTCATTTCATTGAATTTTCAGGGAGATGTGTGATTGTAGACTAACTCTCAAAGACACATGTACTTAAATTGAAAATCTTTTTCAAAAGAATTGGATATTTCTGGTGCCGGCGCTGTGCTGTAGCATGTAGAGCTGCCTCCTGCAGTGCCAGCATCCCATATGGGAGCCAGTTCAAGTCTTGGGTGCTCCACTTCCAATCCAGCTCTCTGCTATGGCCTGGGAAAGCAGTAGAAGATGGCCCAAGTCCTTGGGTTCCTGCGCCCCCGGAGACCTGGAAGGAGCTCCTGGCTCCTGGCTTAGGATCTGCACAGCTCCGGCCATAGCAGCCATTTGGGGAGTGAACAGAAGATCTCTCTCTCTCTCTCTCTCCTCCTCCTCCTCCTCCCCCTCCTCCTCCTCCTCTCTGTAACTCTGCCTTTCAAATAAAGAAATAAATCTTTAAAAAAATTGGCCATTTTCTGAGACTTAATGTGACTCACCAATTCTTCTACAAAGGTCTGGACACTTAGATGAGATCCCTATTTTAAAAAGGAAACTTTAATGTTCTTTGTTCACACAAGTTCATGTAAGTTAAGTGCTATGACACTGAAATAAATTTCTCTCAAGAAGCTGCTTAGAAGATTTAAGAGAGCAATGAGTCCACTGAGTTATAAAATAATAATCTGCACATATGTATTAACAATATATTTAATTACCACACACTACTTTACCATTTCACACAGAACCACCATAGTGCAATCCAATTCACAGCACGGGCCAAATAAAAGATAGAGGGTTTATGGACAAATTTAATGATACTTCACAATTTCCTTTAAGTATTTCGGTCTAGCAAATGTGTGCAATATGACATTCTTTCTGCTAAATAAAATTCAAACATGAACACATCCTATAATAGTTGTTAATATGATTGTTCTGAAGGAAGAATTATTGTTCTTGAGTGAGATAAACATACTAGAAAACTGTGTTGAAACCTCATGTGAATACCTCCCATCATAATTGAGTCTTGGAGTACCCATCATTCTAAGGGAGCGGTATAGAATTGAAAATATCACTTCCTTTTGGTATCCTACAGGATTGTCAAGTAACAAGTAATCACTCTCTAACTCTCTTAAGAATGATACCAGAAAGCTTACAGTAACAACAAAATATTACAGATTCAAGTGATAGACAAGAATGGCTGTGTGAAGGCAGAAGCTCCAAGTATAAATTTTATCCAAGTGTTTGTTTTAAAGAAATGAGTACTTCACCCCTTATTTATTTTAATATAGTAGTACATTTTAGATTTCATAATCAGAAAAATAAATCATGGTGATTGTTTAGATTTTTTGGTAACCTTTTAAAACCAATTTTTAATATATTTTTACACTTGAAAATTGGCAGATTATAGTTACATATTTATGTGTTATAAAGTGATAATGACTTAGGAATACAATGTGGAATAACTAAATGAAGTTGCTTAACACACCCATCACCTCAAATACTAAACCAACTTTTTAAACAGTTTTGAGTTGAATCGGTTCCAGTTACCTAAGTAATGCAGGAATCCATTCTCCTTTTAAGCAATTAGGTTGTACAGACAAGGGACAAGACAAGCCTCATTCAGCTACCGACTACTCCCCCCTCCCGCTCCTCCCCACCCTGTCCCTTCCCTGCTGTTATACTTCATTTAGACTTTGTTTTAACATTCTTACATAGATAAGTTCGTTGGAAATACTGTGTTTAATGCGTATGGCATATTGAATTGTTCTGCAGTTTGCTTGCTTTGCCTAACAATGTGTTTGAGATCTATGCATGTTGCTAAGTGTAGATCATTCCCTTCTCTGTAATTGCTGTATGGATCACCATATCACCCTACTGCATTTTACTATCCATTTCTCTAGGGTGGACATTAAGACTGTTTTTAGTTTTTCCTATTACAAAATAATACACAGGAATATCCATATACCTGTGTGAAAGTGTGTGTGAGTGTGTGTGTGTCTGAGAGAGAGAGAGAGAAGGGGTGAGGGGGATTATTCCTCGTAATGGAATTGTGAAGTCAGGAATGCATATGTTTGTTTTTCAGAGATAACTTCCAAATTGCCCTCCTGTAGTATTTACTCAGTATTTTTTTCTTGAGGTGTTCTGAGGTCTCCCATTGTCATCTACATCCGCTTCACCCTAAGTAGTAATAGCTGTGAAGTCACAGGTTTAATGTGCTATGTATGTATTTTTCTAATACATATTAAAAGGTATAACTATCAAAAAAAAAAAAAGAAAATTTACAATACAGTTAAAGGGATTCCTGTAACCCTTAACTCAGTTGCTCTTATGGTTAATATGTTACATTGATACAGAACATCTGCTAAAACTAATAAGACAATATTAATATATTATTATTAACTGAAGTCCATTCTTTGTCCAAAGTTCTTTAGTTTTTAGCTAAAATTGTCCTTCTTATCTTTTTTTTTTGTCCCAGTAGGCCATCCAGGATTCCACACTACATTTAGTTATCATGTCTCCTACATGTCTGTAGATTATGGCAGTTTCTTATAATTTGATTTTTATGGCCTTGATTGTTTTGAAAAACAATCTTCAGGTATTGATTTTTTTTAATGTTCTTCAATTTGGGTTTGTCTGATTTTTCTTTCACACAGTTAGCTTGTAAGCTCTTGGGAGAAAGAACGCAGAGGTAAAATATTATTCTTATCAAATGATACCAAGAGAACATACCACTAATATGACTTATCACTAATATTATTATCCCTGATCACTTGAATGAAGTAGCACTTGACTGTTTCCTCCCGTGTAATATTACTCTTCCTTGCACACTGTATTCTTTAGAATGAAGTCACTATGGACAGCCTACACATAATGAATGAGGAGCTATGTTCTACCTCATTGATGGAGGAGTACCTACACAAATTATTTGTAATTCATCTATACAAGAGATGAGTCTATTTATTTGCATTAATATATTCAATAATTACCTGTAAAAATTCATTAATGATATTGATTTATATTTTGGGTAATATTCTAAGACTACTTTACTTTTCCGCTCAAATGTTCTAGCTCTGGCCATTGGTAGTTCTTTTAGTTAATTTTCATGACCCACTGATATATCCCATCATTTCATTACTTTTGCACTTTCTTATTTTCTAGCTCTTGAAAAATATTCTGGGATCACTTTGTATATAACCTAAATTAGCCTGACAATCAGCCATTTCTATAAGACACCCTAGTTCCTTTTATAGAATAAAGAAACCAAGATCCGGATGCTAGATATGCTCCATGTTTTGGGGTATTATTGTTTCTAGAATTAAAGAAGTACATGAAATGCTTTAAATCAATCACGTATAAAGTTTTAACTAAGTACCCAACACCAGGCCTATAGAGATGTATTATATAGAGAAGGTATATAGAACACTGTGTTGACTAGAACGTGACATCAACAAAGTCCATGTTATGGTTATGTCTCAGGCATTATGAATGGTCCACTCTTGCATATATTTCTGTAATTGTTTGAAAAAGCAATCAGTATTGTCTAAAGAAAAGATCAAATGTTCTTATAAGAAATAAAATTCACGAATTTTGTTTTGTCCCTTTAGCACTTTATCCTAACTGAGAAATAACAATAGTGTAGATAGTGTCAGTGTTAATGTTTTAGTAGATCTTCTGTAGAAAACCAATGTATACATAAGTACCAAATTCAACTAGGCATTTGCCAAGAAGGTACTAATATTGTTAACATATGTGATATATTACAGATACACATTAGTAACTTCATTTTTCTGACAATAGATTCTTTCCTGGAACACTGTGTCAATAAAGACAAGAAACAGCAAAGGCTAATTGCCAGTTTGACTGACTTATATTGTGCATATGTGTTGAAATGTTGCACTATATGTGATAAAAATGTATAGGTATTATATTTTAATCAAAAGTTTAAAAGTAAAGTAATTTAAGAACAGAATATTGTGTTTTGATATTGTGTGGCTATAAATGAGGTAACTGATATATCCTAGAGCCCTGAAAATCGCAGCTTCTCATTTGAAGGGGTTCTTTTACATGAATTAAAGCTAAATGACTATTTTTTCCATCTGTGTGACATGACAACTGCTGTAAAAATATACCTCAAAAAATAAGATTTGCCCCCTATATTCTGCCCACTGTTCAGATTCCATTTAACAAATGTTTTATAATGAAAATTTTGTGGAAATCCTTGACAAGATCCCTCACATCATAAAGCCTATTAAATCTATGTTCAGCACTAAACAACTAAACCCAATTTCATTCACATTTCACCAGTACACAAATGTAATATTATTTCAAACTTTCAAAGTGAGATAAAACTCACCTTCCCTTTATTGCTTAAAAATTTACCCACTTTTAATGTTAAACTCAAGTGATATGTTTTATAGTAGAAGATCATGATATGCTTCTCCAGGCAATGTACTGTACATCTAAAGTGATTTGTAATCAGAAGTCTGTCAATTATTCCCTAGGATCCAGTTGTACCAAGATATACTTGTCAACTTTTCTAACAACTTCTAAAAGATAAGGCCCTAAGCTTATATCAAGAGCACTCCTTACTATTTCCCCAGATGACACAGTTCAAAATCCATCTATTTATAATGTCTGGTGTAAACACTTGCTTGGTTTTACATGTATCGGTGCCTCAGTTACTACTTTCTGCAACATGCCGCCCCCACATGAATTTTTGGGATATTTCTCAAAGTTGAGAACAGATCATTTGACATGTGTGTAAGAACATACTGACTGTGAAATAGCTAATAGCACCACTGTTATTTATTGAAACTAGGTACACTTAGAGGAGTCACATACCATCTCACACTATAAATGACTACATATTTACATTTCCCTAAAATTCAAAGGCCAGAGCTTTATAGATTTATTTGTTACAGTAATTACAGATGGCTAATTACAGATTTGTTACAGTAATTACAGTTTCTATAATTTGGAGCAAGTAGGAAGTATTAAGAAGCATCACAAATTGTACAATTTTATAAAAACATTATTTTTATTACACTGAAATCAAAAGGGACTGCATTTTCATAACTTACGTTATTTGGAAAAAATGTGTGTAGATAACCCTTAGTACTCATTCTCACTTGGAGATAACACAGTTCCCAATTCCAGAAACGGCACTAAGGAAGAGTTGATTGGATGAAGGGAGATAAAGCAACTCAGGAAATACACTAGACTATATTAACTTCACCGATGGAGCAAATCATCATTAGAGTTCATTATTATTGGACTTGAGGTCCTAGCTTCCATATTTACTTGCTGTGTACTCTTAGACAAATCATAAGATCTGTCTCTGTGTCTCAGGTCTCATATCAAAATGGGGTTGATACATAATCACTCTCTTTTATAATCTCATCCTATCTCCAGGTTCAAATGAAATATTCTTTCAGCATTATTTAAGAACTATAAAAGTCTACATAAATGTGAAGAGTTGATACTCCTTTGGTTATTATCACTAATAATATAACAATGATGATAGCTATTTATATGAACAGATACTTTTCAAGTGGTGTGCAAGGATTATCTCATTTAATTCTCAACAACTCTGTGAAGTATGTACTCTTGTGCTCCCTATTTGAAAGAAAAGGAAATTCAGTATCAGAAAGGTTGAGTACAGTAATTTTTTCAAGATCTCATAGCTAGGAGGCAATAAAGCCAAGATCAGATCCCAAGCAGATTGGTATGCTATTAAAGAATAGTAATCACACTGTACTGTTAAATAATGGTAAAAGTGAATGTAAATTTTTGCTGAGGACTATAGTGAAAATGCAATGCTTATTTTTAGCTATATATCTACACCTCATATTCAAAAGATCTCAGGCCAAATTATCCCCTGCAAGTGCAGAAGACAGGATAATGTTAGTAAATTTAAATTGGTTGATAAGATCAGTTTCTATAATTTGGAGCAATCTAAGCATATTCCACTATTTTTTGAATCAATCCATTATATGAAGCATAAATCCCTGTTGTAGGGTTGACATGCAGATGAGAGTCCAGCCCAGTCAAGGTATTCTGTATTGCCATGTTGATGGATATAGCTCTGACAACGATGAGGATAATTTGGGAAATGGAAATGTACATAAAACTCAGTAACAGCAATTAAGTAATTTTAAATTTATTTTCTTACTTAACCTGATTTTCAGAGCCATTAAAATGAACTGATTCAAGGTTTCCCTTCTCGCTTCACACCTACAGGTATGGGGATGCTTAAGGAACAGTGACATCTGTAATCAGCAAAAAGGAGATGGAAACAACAAAAATGAACCTGGATATTCTATAAACTTTACTAAGTTTCTTACTCTTATATTCCAGATTACTTACTATTTATTCGTGTTCCTTTGCATGGTGGTATATGTTTTTGCCATTTATATTCCTATATTATCATTTGTCATTTCCTTTTATTACTGCATTGCAAATCCCTAAAGATCTAAAGGATAAAGGCCTTGGCACTGTCCAGACTACCATGCTGTACACATGTCTTTAAAAATATTTTGAGTCACAGAGTTAGCTAACTTGATAATACCACATCATCCAAACCTAGCTTGGCAGATATTTTTGCCTATTTACAATATCATTGCAAGCAGCTGTTGTATGTAGTATTCAGTAATATAGAATAAGGCCACACTGGGAAGTCAGCTGTTTTTACCTAGACTATTCATAATTGTTTTCACATATTGACACAGAATTAATCAGCCCATATAATTCCTTAAATGAAGAATCTGAAGACCCTTGTGCATTTCCTTGATTACCCCAAATGCATATAACTCATTTTCATCTCTGGATAAAGTCAATTCTAACCTAAGACTCCTCAACAGTCCTGAGTATGAGCATACAGATTACTTATGAAATACAGATATGACTTGATCGGCCCTTGCCCTGAATGTTGATGAACAACTTAATATGTTATCCCTCTTAGTATTTTTTTGTTTGTTCTACTTAATACTTTTGGTTGAATACTGTAATCAATACACAATTATTCTTATGTGCTAAAACTTAACTGAAAAGTGATCGCTGTTAAATATAAGAGTGGGAATAAGAGAGGGAAGAGAGGTGCAATTCGGGACATGCTCAAGCTGACTTATCTCAAACGGTAGAGTTAGAAACATACCAGGGGATTCCAATTCAATCCCATCAAGGTGGCATGTACCAATGCCATCTCACTAGACCCAATGATCAATTTCTGTTCACAATTGATCCTAATGATAGGACTAAGAACCAAAGGGATCACATAAACAAGAATAGTGTCTGCAAATACTAGCTGATAGAATCAAAAAGGGAGAGAATGATCCAACATGGGAAGTGAGATACACAGTAGACCCATAGAATGGCAGATGTCCTAAACAGCACTCTGGCCTCAGAATCAGCCCTTAAGGCATTCAGATCCGGCTGAAAAGCCCATGAGAGTATTTCAGGCATGCAAAGCCACGACACTCTGGAGAAAAAAAAAAAAAAAACACCTAAATGAAAGATCTCCGCGAGTGAGATCCCAGTGAGATCCCAGTGGAAAGAACAGGTCATCAAAGAAGGAGGTACCTTTCTCTGAAGGGAGGAGAGAACTTCCACTTTGACCATGGCCTTGTCTAAATATGATCAGAGTCGGTGAACTCAGGGGGCTTCCATAGCCTTGGCAGCTCATGACAAGAGCCTAGGGTGATTACTGATGCCATAAACAAGAGTGTCAATTTGTTAAGTCAACAACAGGAGTCACTGTGCACTTACTCCTCATGTATCTCTGTCCTTAGTGTGCTGTACATTGTGATTTAATGCTATAACTAGTACTCAAACAGTATTTTTCACTTTATGTTTCTGTGTGGGAGCAAACTGTTGAAATCTTTACTTAATGTATGCTAAACTGATCTTCTGTATATAAAGAGAATCGAAAATGAATCTTGATGTGAATGGAAGGGGAGAGGGAGTGGGAAAGGGGAGGGTTGGGGGTGGGAGGGACGTTATGGGGGGGAAGCCATTGTAATACATAAGCTGTACTTTAGAAATTTATATTCATTAAATAAAAGTTAAAAATAAAAAAAAAAGAAATGAAAAAAAAAGAAATTTCTTTAGTGTTCTGATAAGGAATGCAATCAAAATCTTGTAAGCTATTTGACACAACTAGTTCCAAAATGTCTCATCCTGAAATTCTCATCATGTAAATAAATTTGATATCTAAAAATTTAGAAAGACACTCACAATGTTTATGACACACAGATAAAATACAAATCGCTTTTCACCAATTTGAATGACTGGATTAGAAAACAAATCACGGCCTTAAAACTTTGACAATAATACAATTTAAAATTGAAAAAAATCAGGGCCAACACTGTGGCATAGCAGATAAAGCCACTGCCTGCATATAGGCGCTGCTTCGAGTCCCGGCTGCTCCATTTCCAATCCAGCTCTCTGCTATGGCGTTGGAAAGCAGTAGAAGATGTCCCAAGCTCTTGGGCCCTGCACCATGTGGGAGACCCAGAAGAAGCTCCTGGCTCCTGGCTTCGGATCGGTGCAGCTCCGGCCATTGCGGCCCTCTGGGGAGTGAACCAGCAGATGGAAGACCTCTCTCTCTCTCTGCCTCTCCTTCTCTGTCTGTGTAACTCTGACTTTCAAAATAATGAAATCTTTATAATTTTTTAAATAAAATTGAAAAATAATCTTAAATTTAAGTTGAATCTAGTAGCTGGTGTTGTGGCACAGCAGGTTAAGCTGAAGCCTGTGATACTGACATCCCATATCAGATTATGGGTTCCAGTCCCAGCTGCTCCAATTCTGATTCAGCTCACTGCTAATGCTCCTGGGAAAGCAATAGAAGATGGCCTGAGTGCATTGGCCCCTGTCACCCATGTGGGATACCTGATGGAGTTCCTGGCTCCTGGGTTCTCTTGGCCCAATTCTGGCCATTGTGGCCATTTGTGGAGTGAGCAAAGGGATGGAAGATGGCTCTCTATCTCTTCCTCAACAAAGTTTATTTTTTTCCAAGATTTACTCATTTGTGAGTTAATCTATTTGAAAGGTAGAGTTGCCACTGTGCCACGACAATGGGTCTGCAACAAAGGTTTTTGAGATCTTACTGTGAGCCAGACACTGATGCTAAACAAGATAGACAAAAATCCATGGTTTTATGACATTTACATTTTAGAGAAGGGTGAAAATTAACAAATTTGGTATTTATTCCAAATATGTCAGATGAGTCTATCTAGGATTTTAATGGAAAAAAACTGAGAGTTCCTTATATATTCTGGATATTAATCCTTTATCAGATGTATAATTTGCAAATATGTTCTCACATTATGTTAGTTGCCTCTTTACTTTGTTGAGTGTTTCCTTTGATGTGGGAAAGCTTCTTAGGATGATATAATCCCATTTGTCTACTTCTGCCTTTACTGCCTGTGCTTCTGGGATCTTATGCAAGAAGTCTTTGCCTAAATCAATGTCTTGCAGTGTTTCCCCTAGGTTTTCCTTTAGTAATTCGATGGTTTCACGTCTAAGATTTAGATTCCTGATACATTGTGAGTTCATTTTTGTATAGTGTGTAAGTTAGGGGTCTTTATTTAGTGGAGAATTAAGTTTGTGATTATAAATTGAAAGCATGTTATTTTAAAAATTTAAAGAAAAATAATAAAAGAAGGAGGAGGGGGATAAAAGGAGGGAGGGTGGGAGGATAAAGTAGGATGTATCATGATGCTCTTAAAACTATGTATAAAATAAATAAAATTTGTTTTCCTCATATAAATAAAAAGGAAAAGAAAAAATTTCAAATTAACTCAATTTAAAAATAGGCAAAGAATTTCAAAAGATATTTCCACAAATGTCCAATAAAGAAATGAAAGGAGGGAAAAAAAGAAAATATTGTGAGTGAGGGGTGGAGGTTCAATAAAGAAACAACTTAAATGACAATGAGGAAACAAACAGAAAATCTAGATGGTAGCAGATTCTATAAAACAAACAGTAAGTGTCTCCTAAAAAGCAATTTTATGTGGGAAAATGTAGATTGTTTTAGGAAAAAAGAGATTAAGAGGAATAATTAAATGTCATATATAAATCTTAATTCTATCCTCATTCAATATAAAACATGTATGTGTGGAGCGATGAAATATTCTAAATTTGTATCATTATGGCTGTACAATTTTTATAAACATGTGGTAAATCATTGAATTTTACACTAAAAAGGAATGATTTTCATGTGAACATTATCCTCAATAAAGCTGATTAAAAAATTGGGGGGGATAACTAAGTTATCTACAATTCATTGGATATTATATGGTATCAGGGAATTATTTTTAAGTAGTTTAAATATGATAGTATTGAGATTATGGAGGAAACCCTTATTTTAGGAGATGAATACTGAAATATGTGCATGGAAAACATCATGAAGTCTCTGACTTTTAACTTGCACAGAAAAACTGAGGAAGGAAATACTATGGGCATACAAATATTTACTGTAATAGCCTTTTAGGTTTTCTAGGTGTTTCAACACTTTGTAATAAAAAATTTGAAAATATATGCACTTTAAAGAATAAAAAGGGTAATTTGAGGAGATTAAGATATTAAATAGGGAATGACATAATCTGTTGTTCTTGGCCATCTTTGCAAATTGGACCTTCTTACTGTATGATGTAATCAGTTAGAAATCTCTCAGTTGCTAAATCCTCAGGAAACAGTATATTGGGAAGTAATTTATTATGAAGCTACATATAGATTTGGCCTAAAGTCATGCCTGCAGAATAGATATTTTCTACACAATTACTATCCCAATTTTACTTTCCATCTTTTACTTTCAGTTTTGGCTGGTTCACTTTTGTTGTGACCAACCCATGAAATCAAGGATCCCCAATGTTCTTGGCATAAAATCCAAAGACCTTGGGGCTGGTGCTGGGCATAGTGTGTTACGTCCACTATGTGGCTGCTCCACTTCCAATCCTGTTAATGTGCCTAGGAAAGCAGTGGCAGATGGCCCCAGTGCTTGGGCCCCTGCACTCACAGTGGGAGACCTGGTAGAAGCTTCTGGCTCCTAGCTTCAGCATGGCCCAGCCCTGGCCATTGCAGCCATCTGGGAAATGAGCCAGCAGATGAAAGATCTGTCCATCTCTCTCTCTCTAACTCTGCCTTTCAAATAAAATACATATTTTTTAAAAAAATCCAAAGAACTTAACTGAGTCTATGGGCTGCAACATAAATAATCTGGTCACTACTTACCTCTCTCGCTTTAACTTCTGCTACACTCATCCTTCCCCTTCCCTGCACATCAATTACAATGGCCTTCTATCTTTACATATTTCTAATATTCCATATTCCCTCCACCCATGGTCTTTGCACATACTGTTCCTTCCCTAAGTACAACTTCAATTTATTTAGTGAAGACCTTTTTAATGTCCTTGAAATTGTTAGGACTGATCTTTAAGCTTTGGTAGAACCTAATGTTTTTCAAAATTATAGCTAGTTATGTGTGTAATCACTTAATGCCATTTTCCTTCACATGGAAAGGATCCATATCTATTGTGCTTCCTACCAAAGTACTCAAACCAAAAAAACCCAACAGTTATATACACAAACATTATTATTTCTCTCACTTAAAAACCAAGAGAAATCACCTCTCTTAACTCCATTTCCTGTATCATATGTTGCTCCACATCTCTCCTTTCTTTTTAAGCAAAACTCCAGGAAAGAATTATTTGTACAGTTCTCAGCTCTTTCCTCCCACTTTTAAAAAGATTTATTTATTTCTTTGAAAGGCAGAGTTACAAAGAGGCAGAGGCAGAGAGAGAGAGAGAGAGAGAAGTCTTCCACCACTGGTTCACCCCCCAAATGGCAGCCAACAACCAGAGCTGGGCTGTTCCGAAGCCAGGAGCCAGGAGTTTCCATGCTGTTGCAGGGGCCCACAGACATGGGCCATCTTCACTGCTTTCTCAGGCCATAGCAGACAGCTTGATCAGAAGTGGAGCAGCTGGGACTCAAACCAGAACATATATGGGATGCCGGCACTGCAGGCAGTAGCTTTACCTGCTTCGCCACACCGCTGGCTCGTTCAGTGTCCCTTGAATCCATACCAATGGGGACTTTCATCACAACGACTCTATTGGAACTTTTCTTTTTCAGATCAATAATGACTTTTATGCCACTAAATCTAATGACAAAATTATAATTCTTCACCTTAACCTCATCAATCTGCATATTTTACAGAGTTGATGGCTCTCTTACCTGAAACACATCCCTCAGTTGATTTCCAGGATTACACACACTTCTTGGTTTTCCTTTCACCTTTCCAGCTGTTTTCCAGTTCTCTTTTCAGGATCTTCTGATTGAACCAAAGAGAAATGAGAAATGGTATAGTGTTTATTACAATTTTTGCACTAACTTGGCAGTAAGTTTTATGTTACAGAAGTAAAACTTAAAGTAATAAATAATGTGAGCAGATTTGAACAATTATGCTGACAGGAACAAAAGGCTATTTTATTCAGGCTAACTAAGTCACTTGATTCAAAAGTTGTGATGGACACTTTCTCACCATTAGTTACTTATTCAATTGTAAATAACTACAGGTCTCATATATTTTCTACCTCTAATTGGACATCTAATGTATTTATTTTTAATTACCTAATGAAATTCCTCTCCCCTCAGTCGAATCAGTGTTCCAAACCCCAATTTCTTTCAACAAAATTCTGCCCCAACATTTCTAGTTTGTTTCCATAGTTCCTTAAAATTAATGAAGTAAATTCACATAAGGGTGATTTAGGGTAATTTTTGCAAAAATAATTTTCTCCACATTAAACAATCTAAGGATGAAAAGGACTGTTCAACAGAATTTCTGATAGCAGTAACAGAATAAGACAGTACTTCAGAGTTAGGTATCAGGACCCAATGAGAGCCTTTAAGATACTTTCAGGGGTCTGCAAAGTTCTACTTTTACTAATTACATTACTTGTGTGATTCTTGATTTTCTTCATATAATCATATTTCAACCAAAACATCATTATCATAACACATTGAATATAGAAGCAGATATATGGAAATAATTTTCAGGCAATAAAGAGATGTGAAAATATAATATAATACTACTTACTAAATAGTTTTACTTTTGAAAATAATGTTATTTTTAATGTTATCTAGTTAACATGTCATGATTTTTTCTTGGTGTTTTCAAGAGAGTGAATAAAAATTTGAAATATTTCTTGGTTTTAGTTTTCAATACCATTAATATCAATAGCTCCAGCGTCTTCAGGTATCATTTACCATATCAGGTACTCTTCTGGTTCCTCAGTAATTTATTTATTTTGTTTTATTTACATGAAAGGCTCAGAGAGAGAGAGAGAGAGATCACCCATCCCCTAGCTCACTCCCCAAATGTTCACAATAGGCATGACTTAGCCAGGCCAAAGCTAGGAACTCACAAATAAATCTGAATCTCCCACATGTATAGCAGGTAGTAAATTACTTGAGCCATCACTGACTGCCTCCCAGGGAGCACATCAGCAGGTAGTTGGAATGAAGAGTGGAGCTTGAATTCAAACCCCCATCCCCCACTTTCAGTCCCATATGGGATTCAGTCACCCCAAAAAATGTCTTAACCACTGCATCAAAGGCCAACTCTCTCAGTAATTTGAAATAATTAAGGGAATCCTGAGATCAAAAACCTTGAGGACCGCTGATCTGAAAAAAATGTTTTTCAAATGATGACTAACTATTCTCTAACTGAGATACTCATTAAAATATAGGCTTTGGAAGACTTATAATAAGGAGACTGCTCATGAATTTACATTTTTAACATGGTCCCTAGGTGAATATTATGCACACTAAGGATGGAAAAACCAAATGAAGATGTATAAACCTTGGAATCTGAAAACATTCCTCACCCTGCACTTACTTCCTGATCCCGGTTTCACTCTCCACCTCCCCACTGTAGTCTGGCCCCACCACTGCTTCCTGCCTCCTCTCTATACTTCCTGCTCTACCTCCCACCTCCCCAACATTATCCCTCCCACAGCCCTCTTCACTCCTCCGTCTTCACTCCTCTGTCTTCCTCACTTTCTCTCTCACTCCCACAATCCCCCCCACACACACCTTCATCACCCTACTGCCCTATCTCCTAAACTCTTCTCCAACTGCACATCCTCAATTAAATAGTTGGTTATTTCTTGAGGAAGCTGGACAATTCTTAGCAGAAGAGTTTAAGGGCAGCAATCAGTCTTGGAGAGAGGGCACAAAGTTGTACTTCCAGCACTTACACAAGAAGAACATCACTTACACTTAGTTTGTTTTATTTGAGGTGGTGATGGGGAGATGCTGCTGGGAAATCATGTCTCCCAATCTATTCCTTGTCATTCCTGGCCACTTACCTGTTTCTTTCTGCTACTGGACAAGGGCAGCCTCTTTAGAGGATATTATTTTCTATCCTTTACATTGGGACACACAGTGGGGTGAAGCTGGCAGCCACTTTATCTCTCCTAGCCTTGCCCCCAATCAGTTATTTTTAACAAGCTGCTTTCTACTTCTTCCATCATCTTCGTAAAATGAATACACAGTTCTGATCAGTCAGAGACCTGGAACTGGTTACAATGTTAAACATTTTGCCAGTTAACAGAATCCTAGCATGAATCCTGAAAATTTTGCCAAGCAGTGAATGAAACTTTTAGAGTTACAGAACTATGAAAGATATCAAAGTTGTCCTATACTGACCAGTGTTATTCAAGTTTTAGTTCACTCTCAGGATCAGAACCACACAGGGTGGCTTTTATAGATTCCCGTGCTCCATCCTGAGCCAATTGTATCAGAATCTCTGGCAGTCAACTCTAGGAATTTATAATTTTGAAATTTCCTCAAGTGACTATATAAACTGTAATCAGAAAACTATTGTCATAAGGAACATTTTTTTTTTTACCAAGAAACAAGAGAATAGGAAAACATGCATATTTTCTATCATCATCTAGTTCTTTTATTGGTTGCAAAAGGATGGACAATGCTCTTTTATACAATATATGCTTCCTTTCATGTAAAAACTATCTACCATTGTGTCAGTGTGCAGTAGTATCAGGATTAGTGAAGCTAATTCACAGTAACTAAAATCACAAGATATCTTAGTATAAATCAGAATGTTCATCTATTATGGGAAATACTGTAAATAGGAATGTTCAGTTTGATAAACAGCATATTCTGTCTCTATTAGAGAATGCACACACAAAACAAATTATCATCAGAGATCCTTAGTGAGCCTAGAATTATTTAAAAAGAGAGATAGTAGATATTCTGAATGATTGTTGCCTCAATGTTTAATTTGATCTATTTACAGATCTCCACCATTGGTATGGGAACTGGAGTATTTCAGTTTGCTAATCAGGGCAAACTTTTTCCTAGTCAGTGCTGGAAATCCACAACTAGCTCTCTAATTTTCCCTAATGTAGAGATTCTTTCTGATAATTCAGTTTCCTGATTAGATTTTGCCGTTTCAATTTATAATCATTGTCTATTCATACCTCCATGAAACTCAACTGAAACTCTGGGTGTTTCCAAATCAAATTAGCTATTCACAAGCAGTCTTTTGTGTTAATTTTACTGGCAGTTTATTTCACTGGGGATTTCAATTTCTCCTAATTTCACCTTGAGTTTCAGACCTCTTTGTTTTGATTTTATAAGGCACTAAGAACTTTTAAAATACAAGAAACTTTTAAAGAGTTCTTCAGAAAGTTCAATGTAATACCTACACCGTAAAAATATTATGGATGACATTTTGCATTGTAAGGGTTATAGTAATCAAAGAATATTGAGAATATTCTCAAGATGTTTCACTGTGTTAAGAGACATCCCAAATAAGATCATTAGAAATAACAAATGTGCAATATCACCTTTCATGAAAGATGGTCATATTGCAATTTTCATCTTTTTTTCTTCCCCAATTTCTTTTTATCATTGTTTTACCTTCAAAATACAGTAAAATGATCCCTGTTCTACCTACCCAATGTTATTCATCTCTATAGTCACATATTTTTCCATTTCTGAAAATAATCCCTAGGATTTTAAAAGAGTCTAAAATACAGGTGGTCTTATTGTACTGGAAAACAATCAACATTTTAATGAAGATTATACTTATAATATATTTATTTAGTTAATTCGTGTCCAGTCTTCATTCAGGCCTTTTAGTTAATGTAAATACTTCCCAAAAGCAACTAGAATGAAGCAAATACTAACAGTTATTTCAAGTTTATAAAAGTTTGTTAAAAGATTGTTATTTAAAACATTAATTTTTTATAATTAGGGATTGTCATTTGGCCTAACTCTTAAAATACCCGCATCCTATATGGGAGTGCCTGAGTTCAATTCTTTGCCCTAGGCATACCTTAGGAGACAGCAGGTGATAGCTCAAGAGGTTGAGTTCCTATCATCCATGTGGAAGACCTGGATTGAGTTCCAGTTTCCCAGCTTAAGCCTGGCCCCTGTCCTGACTATTGTGGGCATTTGGGGAGTGAACCAGTGGATGGGAGATTCTTATATGTCAAATTAAAAAAATAAACAACAATAAAATTAGTACTAAAAACATAGATACGTGCTTCCTTGAGAAAAGCTTTGTGTTCTGACGCTGCAACTCATATGCTGGTTATGTAACCAAAGAAATTAGTCTTCAAAATGGTAAAATGAGGAAAGTTGATCTGTTTATGGATTTTGTGAGAATCAAAAGTGATATTATATAGGAACACATCACAAAAAGATAAATTGTCACACTGATATAATTTCAGATTGTTAAAATTGCCAATATAAGAATTATTATGATGTCATGCGGGCATGAGGGGGAGCCATGTAACTTAAGAAAAATTCAAAAGTAAATTTTGAAATTAAGGAATATATATATTAGTGACAAACATATCTCTCTCTCTCTCTCTCTCTTTCTCTCTCCTCCTTTTCTCTCTTTCACATTTATCTTCTGGGAGGATCCTATTAGTAATTCAAATTGTTATGTAAATGCTATGCACTAGGAATGCCTGACTCGCACATATATTCTTTACTCTTTTCTCTGATTAGTTTATCTCCACAATACTAATTCTAGTTATCTACCTTTTTTTTTTTTTTTTTTTTTTTTTTTTACAGGCAGAGTGGACAGTGAGAGAGAGAGACAGAGAAAGGTCTTCCTTTTCCGTTGGTTCACCCTCCAATGGCCACTGTGGCCTGTGCTGCACCAATCTGAAGCCAGGAGCCAGGTGCCTCTCCTGGTCTCCCATGCGGGTGCAGGGCCCAAGGACTTGGGCCATCCTCCACTGCACTCCCGGGCCACAGCAGAGAGCTGGACTGGAAGAGGGGCAACCGGGACAGAATCCGGTGCCCCGATGGGACTAGAACCCGGTGTGCCAGCGCCGCAGGCAGAGGATTAACCTATTGAGCCTCTGCGCCGGCCCTAGTTATCTACCTTTAAGCACATTCTTGATTTTGTCATTCTCTAATGTCTATTTATTACACTCAAATTTCTTAGTTCAGCAAAAAGGTCTCAATGTTTCTCTAACTTCACCTCCCCTTATGTCTCTTCCTTAGTCTTTTTCCTTCCTCCACCTATCATTTTGATACCTACGCTATTGACAGAAAATATACTATTCTTGAAATATTGTAGACTCCTTCAGTACTCTGAAAATTGATCAAAACCATATATCTATTGAGAATCATTTATACTTGAAAAATCACTGGCCATGGAGTAGGAACAACAGGTGCACAAAATATGACTTGAGGAAATTAAAGAATATGTAAATAAATGGAGAGACATTTCATGCTTTTAGAAAGGAATAAAATGGTGAAGATGGCAATTCTTCTCAAACTGGCTGGTAAGATTAAATGTAATGCCTATCAAAGTCTCAGTTGGCTTCTTGACAGAATTTGACAAGTGGGTCCTCAAATTCATATAAAAATTCAAAGTACCCAGAACAGCAGACACAATCTTTAAAAAGTTAAACAAAATTGAGGACTCATATATTTCCAAATTTCAAAACTTACCACAAAGCCATAGTTAAGACAATGTGATACAGATACAAAGACAAGCATTCAGATAAATGGAACAAAAGTGAAAGTTCAGAAATAAATCCCTTCGTGGTAAGCTGATTTTCTACAAAAGTAATAAGACAATTCAATGGGGGGGGGTGATTTTTTTTTTAAATTGGTGCTGGGAAAACTGGATATACATGCTTAAGAATATTTATTTATTTCACAGTAAAGAGTTAAAATTATTGTGATTGACATCGTGCTTAATAGGTTAAGCCTCCCACTGTGATGCAGGCATCCCTTATGGGCTCAGGTTCAAGACCCGACTGCTTCACTTCTGATCCAGCTCCCTACTAATGAGTTTGGGAAAGTAAAAAATGACCCAAATGCTTGGGTACCTGAAAGTGGGGGACCTGGAAGAAGCTCTAGGCTCCCGGCTTCAGCCTGGCCCAGACCCAGACATTGTGGCCATTTGGAAAGTGAGCTAGCAGATGGAAGATCTCTCTCTCTCTCTCTCTCTCTCTCTAACTCTGCCTTTCAAATAAATAAAAATAAAATAAAGCTTTAAAAATTTAAAAGAGAGTTAAAATGATAAAATTCTAAAAGAAAATAATGGATAAAATTTCATGTGCTGAGGTTGGGCAAAGATTTCTTAGATATCATACTAAAATCATGGATTCTTAGAAAAAAGAACTTGATATATTGAACTTCAACTTTTGCTCCACAAAAGTTACTTTAAAATTAAAAAAACAAACAACTATAGACTAAGAGAAAATATTTACACATCATAGAGATGATAAAGGACTCATATCCAGAATATTTGAAAAACTCTTGTAATTCAATAATTATTAAGGAAAAAATAGGGCACAGCATTGTGGCACAGTGAGTTAAACTGCCACTTGTAATTCAGGCATCCCATATTGGCACTGGTTCAAGTACTAGCTGCTTCACTTTCAATCCAGCTCCCTGATAATGCCCCTGAGAATGCAGCAGAAGATGGCCCAAATGCTTGGGTCCCTAAAATCATGGACAAATAATTTTAATAAACATTTCATCAACAAAGTTACCCAAGTGACTAAAAAATGACATGAAAAGATGTTCAATATCATTAGTACTACAGAACTGCAAATCAAAACTCCAAGAAGAAAATACTACATATCCACTAGAATGGCTATAAACAAAATATGTTAATGAAGATGTAGAGCAAATGGACCACTTGTGCACACTGGTTGGAAAGTAACATGGTACAGCCACTTCGTGAAATATTTTGGAAGACTTTAAAAAAGTTAAACACAAACTTACAATACAATTCAGCAACTCTACTTTTAAGAATAAACTCATGAGAAATGGAAACATATATGTACACAAAAATATATATGCAAATATTCATAGAAATATTATTAATTGTAACAAAAATAATCCAATTGTTCATTATGTAGTGATAGATGAACTAATGTGATATATCCATACAATGGAATACTATTCTTCAGTTAAAAGGAACAGACTTGATCCATACTACAACATAACTGGAACTCAAAAATATTATGCTCAGTGAAAGAATCCAGACACAAAGGCCTCATTGTGCATGATTCCATTTACATGAAATTTACAGAAAATGGAAGCTTGTAAAGACATAAAACAGATGAGTGTTTGCTTAAGCCTGTGTGTTGGAACAAGGATTAACTGATAATAGGCACCACAGAACATTTTGGGAAGACAGAAAAATTCGAAAATTGAATTATGATGTTAGTTGCACAACTCTATAAATTACAATTACTTACAATGACTAAGTTTTATGGTATGGACATTATATTTCAGCAAAGTCTTTTTTTTATTTTTAACTTTTATTTAATGAATATAAATTTCCAAAGTACAGCTTATGGATTACAATGGCTTTCCCCCCATAACGTCCCTCCCACCCGCAACCCTCCCCTTTCTCACTCCCTCTCCCCTTCCATTCATATCAAGATTCATTTTCGATTCTCTTTATATACAGATCAGTTTAGCATACATTAAGTAAAGAATTCAACAGTTTGCTCCCACACAGAAACATAAAGTGAAAAATACTGTTTGAGTACTAGTTATAGCATTAAATCTCAATGTACAGTAAAGTCGTTTTAAAACTTCCACAGGGATATAGTAAATCAAAAAATTTGGTGAATATTCTTTAAGGCCCATACTTGGCTTTCATTAGGGCCACCCTATGTACACATTTTATTTTTCTGTATATACTAACAGTCCTTACACATAAGCTTGCATCTCCACCCTTGACTACCAAGCCTTATTACAGCTCCAATTTCATATATCCAGTTACTTCTCATACTAATCCTTGCAAAAGTTAACTCCCTATCCTCTTGCCTCAATAAATGTTCATTCTCAATTTTCCCCATAAGTGACATCTATATATTTTCTATATTACTTGCAACTTCAGTATTTTCAGACTCTCTACCTTAATCCCACACTAAATTAGAAATCTAGTCAAACAAATTTTTCATCATAACATCTTTTAAATGTACTCTTTTCATTTTCTAATCAAGTTTGTCTTGCTGGTTTTAGATCCTTATATATCGTTAGCAATCTATCTCAAGTTATATTTTTTCATATTGCTACTGTCACTTAAATTCTATAATGCCTTTAAGTATAAATATTTTTCATTAGTCAAAAATACATTCTGAAGAAGTGTTAGAGATAAACAAAAAGTAACCATGGAGTATGTTGCCTTCATTTAAGCACACTTAACAACATCTTATTGATAATACGTCCAGATATTTTAATTTAGACTTTATTCTAGAAACAAGTTCATATACATAATTTTTTAAAACCTGAATTCATGACTAAATACTATATTATGATCATCTTCCTAAGTCAATTAATATTTATCATTACTGATAGGACAGTAGTGTTCTTTTGTCTAATAAACTATTTTATTAAATATTAAATATTAATATATAATATATAAACATGTTATATATTTGATATACATTAAATATAATATAAATAAATATTAAATATTTATCAATAATTTTAAAAGCATTTAAAATCATTGCTGTTTCCTATCAGAAAATCTAAATTTATAACTTTCCTTCTTTCATTTGAAACACATAAAGAAATAGAGAGATAGAGAAAGAGAGAAAGGGATAGAGATCTTCTACTAGCTGCTTTACTCCCCAAATGGCCACAATGACCAGAGATGGATCAGGTCAAAGCCAGGAACCTGGAACTCCATCCAGGTCTCCCACATAGGTGGCAGGAGACCAAGCGATTGGGCCATCATCTAATACTTTACCAGGTGCATTAGCAGGGAGCTGGATAGGAAGCAGAGCAACAGGGACTTGGCGCTCCAATATGAGATACCCATGTTGCAGCCTGCAGCTTAACCTGCTCTGCCACACCAGTCCCTGAAAAGGTGTCTTAACTGGTGCACAAAATACATGATCCACATTCTCTTTCAAGATTTTCCCAACCTTAATATTCTCCAATACCCTTTTTAAAATTATTTTCCAATTTACACACTTTAACCCAGAGAGGGCAATCTGCTTATATCCCACATATATCTAGTTAATTCCCGATTTTTACATCTTATATTATTAGTACTGATATACAAATTTTGTATATGGTTCTATATGTGTGTGTGTGTGTGTGCATGTGCACATTTTTAGTTTTTTTCTCTCCTAGAGTGTGAACTAATTCTAAACCAACTTAAAAATTATTTATTTGAGAAGCAGAGAGACAAAAAGCTCCTATCCACTGGTTACACTTCCCAAATGCCCACAACAGTAGAACCCAACTCAAGTCTCCCTTGAGGTTGGCAGGGAATCAACTACTTGAGCCATCTCCTTCAGCCATCCAGAGTGCACATCAGCAGGAAACTGGAATTGGTAGCAAAGTCAGGACTGGAACACAGGGCACTCTGATGTGGAATGCAGGTGTCCCAACTGGGGTTTTTACCACTAGGCCAAGCATCCACCCCTGAAGGCAACTTTCAAGTTTGTCTTTATTTTATATACCCAAAAGCAACCACTACAATGTTGAGTATATAGCAAGTGATCATTCAATTAGTGTTGATTTAAATTTAAGATTCACATTCATTTATCATGAGTTTATGATTGCCCACTATGTGCATAATACTGGTTTAAGTGCCATCACAGAAACAAAGGAGTATATAATACACAATCTCTCCTCTCAAAGAATTTACAAAATATCTGGGAGAAAGAAGGGACATGAATGGCTACACAATAATATAGGACGACTATTCAAAAACATATCAATACAAAATGCCTAAGTAAATGAGGGAAATGAAAATCAGTGATCCAGGGAACAGAAAAAGAGTTAGGCTGAGTCTTAGATGAGATGTTGAAAATTAAAATGTGAGAGCAGCTGATAGCATTTCAGGCATGGGGAAATGGACTGAGTAAGAAAGGCAGATGTAGGAATTCACTTTAGGCAGAGGATCTGCTATAAATTTTAGTATAAAAAGACAAGTTGAAGTTAGGAAATGGATAATCATGAATGCCTGTTAAAGGAGTCTAACTTCAAATTGCCATTTACTAAGTACCTATGTGATTGGTGTTTTACATGCATACTGAGTATTTGTTGTGTGTGGGATACTGGACATCCATTTTCTCTTTCTCATAGAACGCTTATTTTGAGTCGATTGGGACTACAACTATAGCCTTAGCCTCCTGTACCCAAGTGACATGTAGTTTGAAAATGACTGAAGTTCTAGTTATCTCAGATTTGGTATCATGATTAGACTCTTGTAATTATGGAGCATTGTTCTGTTCCCTGTTTCCTTGTGTCCAGAGCTACTTCTATTTCTTCCTGTTTTCAGACCAGCTTCCCATAGATTTTGTGAGACCCCATTATTTTTCTAATGAACTAAATTTTGCATAAGTTACCCAGAATCAATTTCTTGCAACTAAAAGGTCCTAATTGACAGAGTTCTGTATTATTCTCCACATTTTACTGTTAAGGAGACTGTGGATTAAGTGAGATGAAGTAATTCCCAAGATTACATAGCTAGCAAGTAGCAAATATGCATGTTTGACTATGGAATCTAAATTCCATAGAATTACTTAGTAGAGGCTACGTGCTATGGTCAAGATGTGAACTCTAGTTTTAAGTCTTCAAAATTGATGTTGTTTTCCCTACACCATGTTGTTTTTTCAATAAGAAGTCATCACAAATTTTCAAGAAGGGTATGGTATGATGAAAATGGTATTTTAAAAAGGTTACTCTTAGTGGCTGGTGTTGTGGCCCCGCAGGTTGAGACACTATCTGCAATGCTTTGCGTCCTGGCTGCTCTGCTACCAATCCAGCCCCCTGCTGATGTGCCTGAGAAGGCAGCAGGAGATGGCCTAAGTGTTTGGTCCCCAGCCACTCAAGCAGGAGACTTGAATAGAGTTCTGGCTCCTGGCTTTGGCCTGGCCAGACCTGGGTACTGTGGCCATTTGGGTAGTGAACCAGAGGATAGATGATTCTCTCTCTCTCTCTGTCTCTCTCTCTCTTTCTCTCTCGGTAACCTTGCCTTTCAAATAAATAAATATTTAAAAAAAAAAAAAAAAGGAAAAAGAAGGTGAATTTTACAACAGTACATAGGATGGAAGGAAAGCAAGAGAAGTTGAGGTAGGAAAATAAATGAAGAAGGTGAGGTAAATAAGCTTGATGAGAAATGGCAGGATTCTGAATAGTAAAATGACAGCTGGAATGAAACAAAGTATAGAAGGTAACAGTTACTAGAATGCTCTATAAGTTGTCATTTTTTTCTCTCTCTCTCTGAAATGCATATCCCATTAAACTTTTTTACTATTTCATAATAACTTTGGTCCAATGATTTCAAATTTCAGTCCAGTAAGCATAAGCTTTGCTGAACTAAATAGAATCTCTTAGTAAGCATATTATAAATTTTTAAGCATGCGAACATCATTTGCAGCTAAATTAGGTGCACATCATTTGCAGAAAAAGTGCATTTTGCCTAGTGATTTTTATTATCAGGCAACATTTCATGGCTTGAAATTTCTTCAAATAATCAAAAAACTAGGGAAAAGAGGGATATCACAAAATCCAGACAGATATTTGTAGGTCCTTGCTCAAGTTTTTCTTGCAAGTGTAAAAATAAGGTTTTCAGGAGAATAGCTGGCTCTCTCATGATCTTCATTTTCTAGGCAACAAAAGTCTCTGAGAGCAAAAGTCATTTTTGCCATTAAAAATTGCTTTATAAGTTAATAAGGAAAAGGTTAGGAGCTTTTAAATAAGAGTAAAGGAAATAATTTGAATGAAATAAATTTATAGTACTTAGATTTTTTTGTGAACATAATGGAGAAAAAGTGGGCAGTACTGCTTCTGATAACTTTAGAGTCATCCCAACAAAATACCATGCTTAGAAAACAAAAATTACATAATAAAAACATCAAATATCTGGGGCTGGTGCCGTGGTGCAGTAGGTTAATCCTCCACATGCGGTGCTGGCATCCCATATGAGCACCACTTCTAGTCCTGGCTGCTCCTCTTCCCATCCAGCTCTCTGTTATGGCTTGGGAGAGTACTAGAAGATGGCCCAAGTCCTTGGGCCCCTGCACCTGAGTAGGAGACCTGGAAGAAGCTCCTGGCTACTGGCTTCGGATGGGCACAACTCAGGCCGTTGCGGCCATTTGGGGAATGAACCAGCGGATGAAAGACCTTTCTCTCTCTCTCCCTCTCACTCTCTGTAACTCTACCTCTCAAATAAATAAATAAAATCTTTAAAAAAAAATTCAAATATCAATCAAAATAAAGAATGAAACCCCTGAAAGTGGTGCAATTTGCATGACACAAAATGTATGATAATACCTCAGACTAACCTATATGGGTGCTGGTCATGTGAAATAAACATCCTACTGGGGATGGCTGCACTGTGGTGCAGTGGGTTAAGCTGCTGCTTGTGATGCTGGCATCCCATTTAAGAGCACTGGTTCAAATCCAGCTGCTTCTGTTCCAACTCCCTACTAATGTTCTTCAGAAAGGAGTGGAGGATGGACCAAGTACCTGGGTCCTCACCACCTACATGGGAGACCAGAATGGAGTTCCTGCCTTTATAAAGCTTCAGCCTGGCCCAAACTTGTCTGTTGCGATTTTTGTGGAATAAACCAGTAGATAGGAGATCTTCTCTCCCTGTCTCTACCCCTCTCTGTCATTCTGCCTTTCAAATAAATAAAATATATATTTTTTAAAAAATAAAGTTCCTACTTTGTAAAAGTGGTAATTACAGCATTATTTCAGCACTCTATATAAATTTTGATCACATAACAATCCAAATTTTGTTCATTATCCATTTTTCTAAAATGAGTCTAATTAGAAATAGGTTTATTATTTGAAAATTCAAGATATACAATTTATAATTTATTCAAAGAACCACTAGTATTTTGATATATATTTTCCTTTATATACCTATTACATGTAAAGCAATTTTCAGATAATCACTTTCTTGAAATATTAATCTCTAAAAGAGAATACTAATGAAACAGAAAGTTAAGTAAACAGACATTTTAATTTAATATTAAATATGAATATTCATTAGATTCAAAGATGTTTCTTCTGAAGACTCTGCATGGCCTCCTAGCTATTAATGAAGTATGTGAGGTGCTCCTATTTAGAAGAGGGTTGTTAAAACACTAATTATATAAGCCTGACAATTTAGTTTGTGACTGAGTATGTGGCAGTTATGCACCAGTAAATCTGGCACATTTAGAGGATAACTGATAGATAAGATTAGGACATAATTAAAGGCTAAATGGTTTTTACTTGAACAACAAGTAAAAACAGTCCAGCTGTCAGAAAACCAGTTCATTTGTTCAAGAAGTTAGTTTATTAGTAATAAGTGTGTTCTTGTACAGAGAAGCATTCTGTTTGAGAATAGCAGACTATACACTAGAACATAACTTGGTCCCTGTCTTAGGGAAATTTAAAATGCACTGAGAGAATGGATGAGTATGAGCACACTTAAGAAATGACCTATGGGACTCTGTTTTAATGCTTTTCCTAAAACATACACAGACTAAAACAATCTGAGTAGATTAGCCATGAAGGAAAGGGTAAGCATTCCTGAAGAATGTGCATTTAGTAAGGACTGATTGAGTATTTCCCATGTTACACTGGTATGTAACTTAGAGCTCACCATGGCTCTGTAAGGTGGGTTTTTGTTGTTATCCTCGTTTTAAGATGAGGAAACTGAGGTACATGGAGTTGAGAAATTTTCCCATGGTCACCAGAGGGTAAAAGATATGGCCTGCACTTACATGTAGGTTTGAAATATGACTAAATGTTTGTTATTACAGCAGAGACACAATAAGTGTTTTCAGGAAAATGCTTCAAAAGTCTATATGTACCTAGATATGAGAAGCTAAGAAGCAGCCTGGTGGCTGCTGCAAGCATACTGGTCAAGTAATATAATCATTTACGTAATGGTCTTTCATTCAGATTGCATCTTTCTTACAGAAAAGTCTGGCCACAAAATCATTTCATCAGATAATGACACAGTGTTTAGTGGGGTATTTGGTTACCTTTAAATACAGACTACTAAATTAGTCTTTGAGATAGACAAGCAGTTTTCAGAGAAGACATATAAACCTGCTCGATAGAATGGTTTTGCAATTTTGTTTACATTTGTGTTTTTGTTGTTGTTTTAAAAAACTATTTGAAAGAGAAGGAGAGAAGGAAAGAAGTAGGGAGGGGGAGAGGGGAGAGGGGAATAATGACCATGGTTGTCCCTTAACTCCAGTTTCAGTGTTTCTGTCCAGGAGTTAGTTCACTTTTTTCATTAAGGATGATATGGTAGAATGTTTAAGAACCCAGCATCTGGAGTCAAATCACCTGTGACCCTGAGCAAGTTATTTACTGATATGATTATAACATTACATAGGACAGTATGCAGATACTATGAAGATAATAATAAAATCCTCAATGGGTTCATTAAAATCAAACAGTAAAAGCATAACACTTGGTCCCAGGCTACACTGAAAATGATTAAGCTAATTGGTGTTATTCAGTGACAGTTGTGAACACATACTAAACAATGCTTAGGATAATAATCTATTATTAGAGGACCTGAGCAACCTTTGTTATTCTTTAATCTGTCTCTAAAATGTAACATTTAATGAAAATTAATTTTGAATATTTAATGATATATGTAAAGATGTATTAACCGGAATTGTTTTTAGTGATGAATACCTGAAAACACCTAGAATATACATCCACAGGAAAGCCTCAGTCTCCCCAGTGTGTATAAGGAGATAGAACCAGATGTTTTCTAAAATCCCTCCCATCCCAACAAGGACAAATTTTCACACAATTGTTAGATTTTGGATCATTATAAGAAAAACTAAGATAATTATTTAAATTTAAAATAGTAGATGCATATTTAAAATTAACATGGGGCAGGCATTTGTGAAGCAGTTAAGATGTACCTTGAGACACTGGCTCTCATATCAAAATCCTGGGTTCATGTCTCAGCTCCACTCAATTCCAGCTTCCCGCTAATGTACCCCGGGGCAGATAACTCACATAGTTGGGAGCTTGCCACCCATGTGGGAGACCTGGACTGAGTTTGTAGTTCCCAGATTCAACCTAGGCTAGACCCAGTCATTGTGGTCATTTAGAAAGTGAGCAAGAGGATGGGAGTTCTCTGTCAGTCAGCCTCTATTTCTCATAATAAATAAAACGTAAAAAAAAAAAAATCAGCCACAAGGCATAAGACACTAAACTTAACACATATTTAAAAAGTAAAAAAAAATTTTTTTGATTATCAAGAACAGAAGACATTATTTGACAAATTTGGAGTTATATTTTAAGGTACATGTAGTTAATTGTATACAACTCTTATATTTTTCACCTCCATAATGTAATAAAAAATAATGTGGTCATAAATAAACATGATACAGCAGGTCTGAGGTTTACAAAGCAATAGTTGTCTGATTCAGGATTTAAAAGTTTTAAAATTCAGGTTTAAAAGTTTTTGATGAAGAAATGGGAATGTATATGACATAAAATATTAAAACAATACATTTATGTTAAAGTATGTTTTTTCTCTTCTTTTAAGAGGAGAAATTTTATAAACATATGATGTCAAACAGGATAAGTAGCTATTTGGCCTTTTGAACAGTAAGGATTATTATTATTATTATTAGTAGTAGTAGTAGTATCAAGGAGTTGCCACATCCATGAAATTTCCAACTTCACGGTAATTAAATTCAAAAATCTCTATTTATAGATTCCCGTACTGCTTACAAAAGGTAATTGACGGGCCGGTGCCGCGGCTCACTAGGCTAATCCTCCACCTAGCGGCACCGGCACACCGGGTTCTAGTCCCGGTCGGGGCGCGGGATTCTGTCCCGGTTGCCCCTCTTCCAGGCCAGCTCTCTGCTGTGGCCAGGGAGTGCAGTGGAGGATGGCCCAAGTCCTTGGGCCCTGCACCCCATGGGAGACCAGGATAAGTACCTGGCTCCTGCCATCGGATCAGCATGGTGCGCCGGCCTCAGCGCGCTGGCCACGGCGGCCATTGGAGGGTGAACCAACGGCAAAAGGAAGACCTTTCTCTCTGTCTCTCTCTCTCACTGTCCACTCTGCCTGTCAAAAAAAAAAAAAAAAAAAAAGGTAATTGACAGCATAAGCAGAAGAAAATGATGAGAGTGACTTGAGACTATATAACAAGAAAGATTTTGTCATACAAAATCCTAATAATATAAAAATATTAAAATGATATTGAATTTGTGTTTTATGTGCCACAAATAACCCCATTTAGCAAATAAATTGTCCAGTATCTAATTAGAGCCCAGGAATTCTGACTTCAGAGCCTGTACTAAATCAATTATGTCATAATGTTACAGAGGGAAATCAAATGCTGAAATTTCATTATTATTAGCATTCTCTTCTTTTTAACTTGAAGGAAAGGTTTTGTAAATTGTATATATGCTGTTTAGTACAAAAATGACTATCATATCTGAAGAACTGTGGATGTATTTGTTCCCACCAGCAGAAATATTTTCAGAAGCACAACACTAACTTTTCCTCAGAAGAGGAAGCTAATAAAATTAACTAAATATATTTCAGTATTCAGGATAATATTTTCAGAAAATGCCAATGTAAATTTTTACTGTATCCAAATAAATCAAAAAGCTTAGAAATATTTTTGCAGTAATGCATGTATAAGCATCATTAATTAATGAAATCTTTTATTTTCCCTCCCTTTTTAGAATTAAATAAGATACTTTCAAATTTGTAGCTATAAATATTTGCTTTAATTTTAGTGTAGAATTCCTCAGATGAGTTCTACAAGAAAAAGATTTTTGAGTGTCCATGTAAAAGTATTCCAAGTGATGTGGTTTTACATTTTTGAACAATGCATGCTATTATTAAGTTTAACACTATCACAAGCAGCAAAAGCCAAAATAGAAAAAATGAAACTACAACAAATTAAAAAGCTTTTTAATAGCAAAGGAAATAATCAACAGAGTGAAGAAACAACCTGTGGAATGGGAGAATATATTTGTAATCCATGTATCTAATAAGGGCTTAAATTTGAAATATACAAGGAACTCAAACAACTCAATAGTAAGAAAAATCCACTTTTAAAAATGAACATAGGTCGTAAATAGATATGTTCAAAGGAAAACACATGAATAGCCTCGTTGATCATCAGGGGAATGTGAATTAAAATCCCAATAAGATATTACCATCTAGAATGGTTATTATGAAAACACAAAATAACAAGTATTGGCAAGGATGTGGAAAATGGAGACCTCCTTGTATACTGCTGGAAGGAATGTAAATTGCTTTAGCCATTATGGAAAAACAGTATTGAAATTCTTCAATAAACTAAAAAACTGTCATATGATTCAACAATCCAACTACTGGGTATATATCCAAAGAATATGAAATTAGTATGTCAAGAGATATCTGCACTCCTATGTTCACTCCCACATTATTCACAATAGTTAAGATAGAGAATCAACCTAAGTGTCCATCAATGGATAATGCATAAAGAAAATGTGGTGTATATATACACAATAGTATACTAGTCACCTTTTTTTTTTTAATTTTTTTGACAGACAGAGTGGACAGTGAGAGAGAGAGAGCGAGAAAGGTCTTCCTTTGCCGTTGGTTCACCCTCCAATGGCCGCCGTGGCCAGCGCGCTGAGGCCGGCGCACCATGCTGATCCGATGGCAGGAGCCAGGTACTTATCCTGGTCTCCCATGGGGTGCAGGGCCCAAGGACTTGGGCCATCCTCCACTGCACTCCCTGGCCACAGCAGAGAGCTGGCCTGGAAGAGGGGCAACCGGGACAGAATCCGGCGCCCCGACCGGGACTAGAACCTGGTGTGCCGGCGCCGCAAGGCGGAGGATTAGCCTAGTGAGCCGCGGCGCCGGCCTACTATTCACCTTTAAAAATTAAATAAATTTTATCATCTGTGACAACATGGATGAACATACAGTATATTATGCTAAGAAAAAGAAGTCAGGCACAGAAAAACAAATACCATATGGCCTCACTTTTATGTGGACAATAAAAAAGTGAACTCACAGAAACAGATAATAAATTTGTGGTTACCAGAGGGTGGGGGATAGGGAAGACATTGGTCAAAGTACACAAAATTTCTTTTAGACCAAATGAATAAGTTTAAGAGGTTGACTGCATCATGATGACTATGGTTAATAACAATATATTATATAACTGAAAATTCCTGACAATAGATTTTAAATGTCCTCACCACAAAAAAAAAAAAATGATATGTATGTGAGACAATGCATCTCTTAAAAGCTTGATTCAGCTTTTCTACAATGTATTTATCATGTTTAAGTCACAACTATATACAATTTTTACTCAATTAAAAATGTTAAAATTATCATTACATCAAATATCTAAACTAAGAACTGATTGTCCTTATCTGCCATTACATTAACTGTAACTGTTTTTTTAAGATTTATACAGTTAGGACTACTGACAGAACTGTAATTCTCAAATATTTCTTTTCAAAAAATTCAAACAGGATAGCTACAAACCATATTCTGTTCATTTGGGTACATCTTTATTATAGAAATGAGTATTAAATAAAGTATTCTTTACCTTGTAAAACAACGCAAAATACAACAATTTTTTTTAAGTTTTTATTTAATTTCTTTATTTGAAAAGCAGAGACAGTCAGAGACAGGTAGACAGACACAGATTTCCCATCTGCTGTTTCATTTCCCAAATGCTTGTAACAACCAGAGCTGGGGCAGACCAAGCCAGTAGTTGGGAACTCAGTCTGGTCTCTCACGGTGTATAGTGACCCAACCATTTGAGTTATCATCTGTTGCCTTCCAGGGTATGCATTGGCAAAAAGCTGGAATCAGGAGCAGAGCTGTAACTTGAACCCAGGCACTCTGATATGGAATGTGGGCATCTCATGAGGCATCTTAACCACCACTGAGCCAAATACCCACCCCCAAACAATTGACATTTTACTATTCCTTTTTAAATCATAATTTGTTAGCAGATTGAGACTACTTTGTATTTCCATTTTAGCAAGATATTTTGTATCAGATGTGAGAACAACTAAGACATTATTTGCTTCCGAATAATGCTACTACCATTCAGGTGGCTGGGCTGTAGATAGCTACACATTGGCAACTCCACAAAACAGAATATTTATATGACTTGTCTGCATGTACTTCCTAGAGTTTTACTGCTGTCATCTTCCCCTTTCTCTCAGACATATGGGAGCAGAAATAAAAAGGTAAACAATGAAAATCTAGCTGCTGTAACTGTTTCACTGTAATGAAATTATATTTTCCCACAATTTGGTTTTCATTCCTTCTCAAATCTAACGACTGGTAGCTACCTATTATTAAGTCATTAGCATCAATATACAATGAAACACAATAGAGAGCCCAACAAAAACTAACACATATATGAACATCTAAATTTTGACAAATGAGAAAAGGCAATTCAGTGGAGAAAGGACAGTCTTTTGAACAAATAGAGCTGGAACAATTGAATAGTTAATCCCTACTTGTATCATATTAAGTAAAGATGAGATCTAAATGCAAAACCTAAAAGTATGAAATTTCTGGAAAGAAACTTTGTGACCTTGGGGAGGCAAAAATTTCTTACAGATAACACTAAATTATATAGAAGAAAAAAGAAGACAAATGGTTTCATCAGAATTACAAATTTTCAGGGATAAAACTTAAAGATATCCAATAAGATGCCTGTGTCACATATCAGAGTACCCTGGGTTTAATTCCTGGCTCTGCTTCTGACTCAAGCTTCCTGCTAATGCAGACCTGGGAGACAGTGGTGATGGCTCAAGTAATTAAAGTTCTGCCACCCACCTCAGAGACCTGGATTTAGTTTCTGGCTCCTAACTTTTTCTGGGCTCTGGCTACTGTGGCCATTTGTGGAGTGAATGAGAAGATGGTTCTCTCTCTCTCTCTCTCTCCTGTATGTGTGTGTGTCTGTGTGTGTGTGTGTGCATTTCTGTGTCACTCAAATAAGTAAAAATTATATATATATACATATATATGTATATAAACTTTCACTCTCTGAAAACAGCAAAGGCAACGTTAAAAGGGTTCTAAGAAAATCCACAGGTTCAGTAAAAAATATTTGTAAAGGTGACATAACTGGTAGAAATGGAAAACAACCACTTTGGGAAACAAGTAATTTCTTAAAATTCAAACATACACCTACCATGTGATCCAGCCATTCCACTCCTAGGTATTTTTCTAAAAGAAATGAAAACATATGTCTGTACAAAGACTTGTATACAAATGATCATAGCGGCATTATCCATAGAAGCCTGAAACTCAGAACACAAATATCCATCAATGAATTGTGCTATGTCCAAGTAATGGATAACTACTCAGCAACAAATAAGAAAAAAAAATTAATATACATGGCAACATAGGTGAATATTAAAATAATAATGCCAGTGAAAGAAGACAGGCAAAAAGAGAAGTATACTCCATGATTTCATTTTTATAAAATTCTAAAAAATGCGAATTATTGGATTAGAAAAGAGATCTATGATGCCTAACAAAAAGGATAGGAACTGAAAGGGGCATAATGAAACTTTTGGGGCAGGTGAAAATTTTCATTTTATTGACTGTGGTGATGCTTTCACAGATATATACACTTCTCAAAGCTTACAAAATAACACACTTTACTAGCAGTTATCTTGTGTCTATTATACTTCAGTAAAATTATTTTTAAGACAATTAACTTATGTATTCATATAAAACCTTTGTAGAAGAACCAAAAACAAAAAAAGAAGAGGAAAAAGGAGAAGGAGAAAGAAGGAAGGTAGGGGAAGGAAAGAGTTTAAAAATGAATGAATCTGCTATATTTAATTTCTTAGATATCTCCGGCAAAAGAATATGTTGCTTTACTTGTTATTGTGTATTTCGCATGTGTATTTGTGTCACAGGGATGGAAGGTGGAGGGGATCATGTATAGCTTGATATCAGGGAAGGTACAAACATATCAAAGAACTATGCTCAGCTTGAGTAAGTTCAGAGATTCTGTGTTAAGAAACATCTCATGTAGGAGAAGGAACATTCAACTCTCTCCCCAAAATAGCATTAAATAATGGAACAGAGAATATATCATGATGCAAGTAATTTACACATGAGGGTGTTTCAGAAAGTTCATTGAAATGGAATTAAGAGAGTATTTTGGTGCAAAAATGTTTTGAAATTCATGCACAGTTATTTCCATAACACATGTTTTCCACAAGCCTTTTGAGGATCCCTACTATAACTTTATGAAGAAAATTAAGCAAATGATATGTTAGAATTAATACTTATATTCACAATAGAAAATTTATGGCATAATCAAACAAATTGATTTTATGAAGAAAAAGTTTATTTTGTTTTAGGGACCTACTATATAAAATTAAATAAACTAATAGACAAAAATCTACAAAAATAAAAAGATGTTGTGAGATACATAAGGCAGTGTTTACACAAAAATATTGTGGTTGGAAATCAGTCTCGACATGCAATTATTTTCATAGTCTATAGTTAGGAAATAAAATACATCCAAATTGAAAAATCACATTAGTTCATTATCATTATTTTTGAATAAGTTTGCTACACATTTTTTTCCTCTTTCTCCAAACTTTTCCAGTATCAGTGTGAGTGATTAAGTACTAATCTTTGAAAAGCATCCAAACAACCTTCCAAGTAGATAACTTTATAATAAAATCTGTAATTGAGTCACACTTGTGCAATATCATGAGTTGAAACAGAGGTATTTTATAAGTGTGTAAAGGAAATAAAGTGGAATAGCATTGGTTCAAGGCACTTAAATGGAATTGGGAAGCACTTATTAAACAGGTCCCAAATACATCCACAAGTGAGGTACAACCACAGTTGAACTTTTAAGTTGAACTTTTGAACTGAAGTATCTGCACATACCATACCAGGGTAAATGCTGACCTTACGAACTGAAGAGTGCTGCAATTTCAGTAAAGAAATTCCCTAATCTTTCTAGCAGTTTGTGAGGTCATCCCACTCACTTCCTAAGACTGTTCTCCATCCCTTTCTTGCAAACTCTTGCCAGTGCCTGAATGATAATTCTTGACAAACAGGAGATGAACTTAACTGCCCCCTTGAAGTTTAAGCTAGAAAAACACACACCCTTTCGGGGCACATTTTCAAGGCTACTTGAATTTTTTGTCTCCCAGACTGTAATGGTCATAAATGTAATTACATAAATGTAATTATTAGTTATCTATGACTAATTTGATTTTGTCTTGGTTGATAGCAGCCATGGTTGCCTTATCATGGTCAAAGTCATTGTACCTTTAGAATTTCACCGCCTTTTAATTTCTAATTCAGTGGAAAACAATCAAACAACATGAATAGATAATATTCAGTGAACAATAAACATGAAAAAACATTCAGTCTTACTACTAATATAAGAAATACAAATACATAATATTGAAAAATGTATTTGGCGTTGTTCATCTAAAAATGTGAATGGCAATCACTTCTTCATGTATTTATAGTTATTTTTAATTATTCCTTTGTAGTTCTTAGTAGTTAACTATTCTATCTAGCTTTTTTAATGATATCATGTTAATATATACATTTTTAATGTATCATTTCCACAAAATAAAAGCTTATTTTTAAACTACCTAATTAGTTTTGTGCGTAAAAATTCTGACCTATGGAACAAAAAGGAGAGAATTAAGAAATGGACCCAGGCAAATCAGTTAATATGATTAATTTGGAATTTCAAATAAGTATGGAGTATACATATTCTCAAATAAATGATACTCAAAGAATTAGCTGACAAAAATGAACTTCAAAAATCTGGATCTTTAACATCACTAACTCCTAAATACCAACTCCCAATAGTACAACATCTAACATGCATATAAAATCATTAAAATACTGTAATCTGGATTCCTATCTTATCACTAACTCTAAGACTAATCTTTGATGGTACAAAGTTTAACATATATAAAAAAGCCATCAACATAAGAGAATTTGTTTAAAGATATCCATCACTTTACGTGAAAATAATAAGCTGCAGAATAATATTTATGGTAAAACCCATTGATTTAAATGACTGTTCTATAGAAAATGCTTTCATTAAAATTGTGAAATGAAAACATATGCATCCAGTTAAGTTTTACTCACTATTATACTGGCATCCACTACAACGAGTGCCTGGTACGTGACAAGCACAAAAATATATTAGTTGAATGATTAAATGAGCTCTTATGCACTATTGGTGGGACTGTAAATGGTTATAATCTTTCTAGAGAGAGTTTATCAGTCCGTATGAAATGCTAAAATGAACACACAATTTAATTTAGTCCAGCACCCCTGCTTAGTAATCTATCTTATTACAAATTTTCATAAGTGCACCTGCTCTGGTTGCCTAGGAGCAATATTTTTTACAAGTAAAAAAGTATTGATATAAGTGGAGAGATAGTGTGGAAAGAGTTACCATACAACAGGAATTAGATGAAATAAATTAAGACAACTATTTCCATGGAATATGCCTCTATTTAAAAATTAGATGTTGATCATTTTCCATGAACCGTATAGTCATAATTAAATGATAAATGAATGAGCAGGTTACAAAACATACTAAAATGTCACATAGACAAAATTATATACATATATATGCAGGTGTTTATAAATATGCACAAGAAATCTCTAGAAGGAATTGCACCCAAAATGCTAGCAACAGTTATCATTCTGTTGTTAAGATTGTGTTTTTCCAATCATTGGAATTTTTCTCTACTGGGGTTTTATCTTTACAATGTTCATATACTTTTACAATCAGCGCTAAGGAGTAAAAGTAAATGCATTTACAAAATTTAAAAGCATTCCCTAACTTTAAAAAAAATGTGTAACTAAATGTCAAAGCACAAATTCTATAAAAATGTAATATAAAATTATCTCACTTTAACATAGTTTCATTCAAAATGAATAATTCATCACATTTTATGTCTTGTTACTTGTATTCTATGACCAAGTTTATATAGTGAATGTGGTTAAGTAGTTGTTTTGTACATTAGTATGCCAAATCACTTCTGTGAATTTTTCTGTTCCCATAGAAATATCAAGATATCATCCAATTAAATCTCTAAAATACTATCCTGTGAATTTTTACTCAAATACAAATGGGTTATCCCTGTCATTCATAAAAATGGGCTAAATGCATTCCTTACCTTTCAGTGAAAAGTAAACACTGGTCTTTTGGGTTTACCAAGGGAGTTGTTCTGTAGCAGAAAAGAATCCTGTAAATAAAAACAACACATATCTATCTTTAAACTTCATTTTGCGAAAGTTTGTTCACATATTACTGGACTTGTAAGTCATACTTTAATATGGCTGGAATTTTACAATACTAGAAGGAAACTGGTGGCAGATTACATTTTATATGCTGACAGAGGATGCACTTTCATTAGCACAAATTCCCCCTCCCCCCCATCCTGCTGTTCCTGGAATTGAAACCTGCTGCACAAAAGTATAAAACAAACAGTCTTCTTTTTAATATTAGCAATATTGAATACCCCTTTTTTATTTACAAGGTTATTGCAAGCCTTGAGAAGGGCTATGTGGCGCGTTAGCAACAAGGTTGGGGTATATTATATGCCAGCTTAGAAAATAGAAATAAAATAAAAATGGTGTAACTGACTCACGGCAACATGGGTTCGCAAACCTTGTAGATGGATACAAACCAGGCTTGCCAAACATCACAGACAGCACTTATTAAATCTGCTACGTGGAATGCAATATGCCTGCTGTCTAGCCCCTCCCCCGTCCCAATAAACGACTGCCCCTTTTTCTCCCAGTGTAAAAGTAGATGCTCACAGAGCAGAGGAATAACGCTTTTCCTAAGAAAGAAATCATCCATAGTCACACTACCCATTGACTCCATTTAGAAAATTTTCATCCAATTTTTTCAAAACGTTTTTTTTTTTTTTTTTGTCAAGAGGCCCGTGACAAACCAAGCGGGAATTCAGGATGGGCGGATAGAAGGAAGACACTCCTCTTCTTATGTGGTTAAAAAACTATGGCTTGTATTTTTTTTTTAACCTCGTGTCTGCGCTTTTTGTGAATTATAAAATCACAAAGATAAATTTTGGGAGGGGGGGCTTCCAAGGGTTCGAGTCTCACCCACCAAAGAGCGTCTGGGAAGATGGGCGGAGCCTTGGTGTATGTGTTGCGGGGGGAACCGTTGCGTTTGGCCTTTCGTTGGACATATCGTTTGTCAATCAAGGTTGTCCAGCAAATAAGGAGCCAACTAAAGGCACGCTGGGTAGGAAATTAACGGGCAGTCTAAGTGTGAAGGGGAGGGGGCTCGCGATCCCAAGCGAGAAGAGATCTCGGGGTCTCATACTGCGCCATTCGACTGCGGCACGCTTAGGTCGGCCGTGGCTGCTGCCTGGAGAGGCCTTGCCGCCGCCACTCTCGTCCAGGCCGCCAGTGCCTCTGCCGTCTCGCCTCCGCCGCCGCCGCCGCCGGAGCCTCGGTCCCAGCCCCATCCCGCCGTGCGCTGCTGCTGCTGCCTTCCCCGCGGCCGCCGCCGCTGCCGCAAGCATCCGTGAGTCATTTTCTGCCCATCTCTGGGCGCGCGCTCTCTGCGGTAGTCACCACTTAAGAGGTTTACAGGCTTTCCATATGGCTGAAGCGGATCTTAAAATGGTCTTGGAACCTGTCGCCGAGGGGGTTGCTGAAGAGGAGATGGCTAGCTCGGCTAGTGATTCTGGGGCAGAATCTGAGAGCAGTTCTAGCAGCAGGTGCAGCAGCAACAGCAGCAGCAGCAGCAACAGCAGCAGTTGCAGCAGCCGCAGCCGCTTATATAAAAAGAGGAGGTTTCCCGAGCCTTCCAGAGGGGTTCAGCGGGCTCCACTGCGTAGAAATTTCGTGGATAGGCTACCTCAGGCAGTTAGAAATCGTGTGCAGGCACTCAGAAATATTCAAGATGAATGTGACAAGGTAGATGCCCTGTTCTTAAAGGCAATTCATGATCTTGAAAGAAAATATGCTGAACTCAATAAGCCTCTATATGATAAGCGATTTCAGATCATCAATGCAGAATATGAGCCTACAGAGGAAGAATGTGAATGGAATTCCGAGGACGAGGAGTTCAGCAGTGATGAGGAGGTGCGGGATGACAGCCCTAGTGAAATGCCTCCTTTAGAGGGTGAGGAAGATAACCCCAAAGAAACAACTGAGGTAAAAGCTGAAGAGAAGGAAGCTCTTAAAGAAGTTCCTGGGGTAAAGGCTGCAGAAGAGGAAGTTCTTGAAGAATTTCCTGAGGTAGAGACTGAAGAAAAGGATGTTCTCCAAGAAATCCCTGAGGCAAAGGCCCAAGGAGAGGAAAAAGCAGATTCTAAAGCTTGTATGCAGACACTGCCTGAAGTAAAGGAAGACTCTAAAGCAGTCCCCCAGGTAAAGGCAGAAAATGCTGAACAGCCCAAAGCAGCAAAATCGAAGGCAAGGGCTCCTGCGAGAGAGACTCATAAAAGACTTCCTGAGACAAGGCCTAAAGAAAGAGTGAATCTTAAAAGAGCTAGGAAGGGAAAGCCTAAAAGAGAAGATCCTAAAGGCATTCCTGATTATTGGCTGAATGTTTTAAAGAATGTTGACAGGCTGGGGCCTATGATTCAGAAATATGACGAGCCCATTCTGAAGTTCTTGTCTGATGTTAGCCTGAAGTTCTCAAAACCTGGCCAGCCTATAAGCTACACTTTTGAATTTCATTTTCTACCAAATCCATATTTTAGAAATGAGCTGCTCATGAAAACATACATAATAAAGTCAAAACCAGATCACAACGATCCCTTCTTCTCTTGGGGATGGGAAATTGAAGACTGCAAAGGCTGCAAGATAGACTGGAGAAGAGGAAAGGACGTTACCGTGACAACCACCCACAGCCGCACAACTGCTACTGGAGAAACTGAAATCTTACCAAGAGTGGTTCCTAATGCATCATTCTTCAATTTCTTTAGCCCTCCTGAGATCCCTAATATCGGGAAGCTGGAACCACGGGAAGATGCCATCCTTGATGAGGACTTCGAAATTGGTCAAATTTTACATGATAATGTTATCCTGAAATCAATCTACTACTATACTGGAGAAGTCAATGGTACCTACTATCATGATGGCAGAGATTATGGAAACAGGAAGTATCGAAAATAAAAAGGCTGGCTGAAAGATTTTTTTCAAGAATCGCAAAAGTTCAAGCAGAAGTGAAGCAGGTTAATATCATTTAGAAAAAAAAAAAAAAAAAACCTGACCTATAACTTGAGCACTATTGTCCCTTACAGTATTGTGTTCTCATGTTTTCTTGGTATTTGATTTTAAAAATTGTTGCAAAAATTTCTAAGTATCAGTTTGTTAAACTGTGATATTCTTGAAAATATGTAAACTTATGTCAGTTATCTAAAGCATGTTAGTTTGGTGCTACAGAGTATTAATTTTTGTGAAGTCTTTTTGTCATGTTACTATTTGATTATGGCTGTGAAAATTGTCAGAATTGTTAACTGAGACAAATACCTGCTTGAAAAAAAAGTTCCTAATGTACCAATGCATTTTTTTTCTCTTCCAGCCCAGAAGACTGAGGGTTTAAATCTGCTTGCACTGTATGTGCCTTTGTTACTTTGCTATAGAAATATAGTACTTATATTAACTAGAAGAGTGCATTGTGAAATTTGCTTGAAAAAAGATGACCATACTTTTAAGAATGTCTGTCAAGGCCATGTTTGATTTCTGTGAATTTGTTTATTTTACAGAGTCGTCTATAAATTTAATCATATTGGAGTTATTGTTTACCACTGAAGTGTTAATGTGAAATAGTATTTTTTAAAAAGTTTACTCATCTTATATTGTATAATTGTAAATTTAATGCATTTTCTCTGTAATATGTTCCTTACCTTTCTCTAAAAATGATCACTTTACATCATTTGATACTTTTTTCATGTCCTTTTTTGCAACCCAAAATACATGTTAAAATAAAATGTGCCATGCTACAAAACACTAGCATTTTTCTCTTGTAAAAAATCTGATGTTTAATATAGAAAAAAGTAGAACATACTGAGGGAAAGAAAATTTTAACAAAAAATAACTATTGTTAAGCTTCTGATAATAATTCTCAGATCTTAGCTTTTCTGTTGGAGTATACCCATTCAGGTTATTGCAGGGAAATGGGACAGGGGAGGAGGAAGAAGAGGAAAAGGGAGGGAAGGAAGGGGTACTGGAGGAGGAAAAGGGAAGCAGTTGGGGAGGAGCGAAAGAGGAGGAATGGGGGTCAGGGCAAGGGAAGGTTGGGGTGGGAAGGGAGGTGAGGGCAGGAGAGGGAGGGGATAGAGAGTGTCTCACGCAGAAAGGCCTGTTATATAGGTTGTTTTCACATGCCTCGGGGCCCTCCTTTACCTTGATTTGGGAGGAGGTGACACTACCTTAGCTTTTATCTTCCCAGTGATATGCTCTCAACTGTTCTGTGACACCATACAGCTGGTCCCAGGATAATTAGATCCTGAGATTTGAAATCAATATGAGGAGCAGTTTAACAGGGAGCTTTGCACTGAGCACAAAGGCACAAGCGTAACAGATAAGAAAGTGCTTTATTTCATATTTGCCACATACTTTTCTTCATGACATTACAGGAAAGAACTCTGGTGGGAGGCAGACCACATTTGAAAATATCTAGACCTCTAGGCATAAAATAGTCTTCCAAATCCCACCATATATATAGTTTAGTTTCTTGCTTTTTTCTCTGCTTAACAGGAGTTTTCTCCCTCTATGTATATAAGTATAAAAATATTTACAAACCAAGACATATTAAACAATTAGATTTGTTTGCATCTTCAGCTTGTTTATGGTTTATATAATTTCAGGAAGCAAGTTTTTGATTGTAGCAATATCAGTGCACTTTTTGTGAGAATGCTTCTGTTTTATTTCCGAGACTTTTTTTTTATCCATCAAAGAACTCTAACCAAAGTATTTACCAACTTACTTTTCTGTGTTGCCCATATTAAAAGGAATTCAAATTATTATAGAATACTTGCAAAATAGCAGAAATTCAGAAAATAAAAACTCAGAAGCACAGGTATACTAAGGAATTGTTATGTTTGTGGGGTGGTGTATTTTCTCCCAGCCCATCTTTTGATCAGGTTTTATCATGAATTCTTGACTCAAATTTAAAGGTAAATTCAAATAGATTGCTAACTGGAAAAGCAGCTACTGCTATAGTTTAGAGTAGGTGTGGGGGCTGAGGGGAACAGGTGCCAAGGATTTATATATCAATTAATATTTTGATTCCAGAAGTGCAATTGGTCTGTGCTGGATTCTTCAACCACCTCTACGGTTGAGGAGGGTGAGTAGAGCCGGGAAACTTTTGGGCTGGCACATTCAGTGGGCTGCATGTGTGTCTAGCACACTTGTTCAGCCAGTGACTGATATTAGAAGGAGAAACTGCCAGGGAATGAAGCTAATGGGGAGGGGGTTGAGAAGTGCATAGTGCAGTCTCCTTCCACACCTTCCTCCTGGTGCTCTGTTTCCTTTTGCTGTGACTCAGAATTGAGGCCAGGTGCCCGCTTTGCTGAATTCCCATGAGGAGGCTGCTGTTGCTAGTGCTATATCCTCAATTAGTCCATTCCTGTCCTGAGTTGAGTTGGGCCCTGAGTATTCCTGGCTGTCAGCCTAAATGTTCTTTGCTTTAATGTGGCTAACTCCAAACAGGACTTTGATAAGCAGCAGCAACAGCAAAGGTTGCTGAAGAGGTAAGGGAAGAAACTTATGCTGAATGAAGAAAGTGACAACACTGTCAAATGATGCACACTTCAAGAGTATGCCACACCTGCTGGTACCTCACTAGCCATACTCACTAGTGATAGTGTGTTTTCCGTCAAAAAGCTTCAAGGACGATGTGATAAAATAGTAGCAGAATCAGATCAGAAATTGCTAGCTTTTGGGAAAAAATACAAACCTCACTTGCATTTGAATAAACAGCGCCTATATGAGGGCAATGTGGAGTTGTGCCTGTAGTTTTTGAATAAGGATCTGAATTACGAGGTGATGGTAAAGTTGAGAAACAAAAAAGGGTAATAGAAAAGGAGAAAATTGGATTAGGATTTAAAAAATTCTTAAAATGGTGAGGATAGGCTGACTTTTTAAAGTTACCTATGTTGGGCCAGCGCCGCGGCTCACTAGGCTGATCCTCAGCCTTGTGGCGCCGGCACACCGGGTTCTAGTCCCGGTAGGGGCGCCGGATTCTGTCCCGGTTGCCCCTCTTCCAGGCCAGCTCTCTGCTGTGGCCCGGGAGTGCGGTGGAGGATGGCCCAAGTGCTTGGGCCCCTGCACCCCATGGGAGACCAGGATAAGCACCTGGCTCCTGCCATCGGATCAGCACAGTGCGCTGGCCGCAGTGCACCGGCCGCGGCGGCCATTTGGAGGGTGAACCAACAGAAAGGGAAGACCTTTCTCTCTGTCTCTCTCTCTCACTGTCCGCTCTGCCTGTCAAAAAAATAAATAAATAAAGTTACCTATGTTTGTATTCATATATCTTTTGAACAAAACAAATATTTCAAAACTAAGGTATTAAAAGTATAGTCTCATATGGTGATGCTGCCCACGTCAGAGGGCTGGTTGGAGTCTTCGTTGCTCCACTTCCAATTCAACTCCGTGCTAAAGCACCTGGGAAGGCAGCAAAGACCATTGGAGTGCTTGGACTCCTGCCACCCAAGGGGGAGATCCAGACAGAGTTCTAGGCTCCCGTTTTGAAGCTGGCCTAGACCTGGCCATTGTGGCCAATTGGTAAGTGAACCGGGGGATGGAGGATTCTCTCTGCCTTTCAAGTCTATGTATACATATATACATACATTAAAAAATGCTGAATATGGGAACTAATGATCCCTTCCTCTTTGAACATTCAGAATATAGGTTTTGTAAGCAATGTCAGGTTTACCAGAGGGAAAAAAAAAGCCCCTCTAAAAGCCAATAATATCAAATTTTTTAAAAAGATATATTTTTATTTATTTGAAAGACAGAGTTACAGAGAGAGGTAGAGACAGAGAGAGAGGTCTTCCATCTGCTGGTTCACTCCCCAGATGGTTGCAACGGCCGGAGCTGAGCCAATCCGAAGCCAGGAGCCAGGAGCTTCTTCCAGGTCTCTCACAGGGGTGCAGGGGCCCAAGGACTCGGGCCATCTTCTACTGCTTTTATAAGAACTATTTTTTACCAGATACTAAAGCATTTGTGAGAAATTTTTTTAAAGCTTTATTTATTTATTTGAAAGAGTTACACAGAGAGGAGAGGCAGAGAGAGAGAAAGAGATCTTCCATCCTCTGGTTCACTCCCCAGATGGCTGTAACGGCTGGAGCTGCACCAATCCGAAGCCAGGAGCCAGCAGCTGCTTCCAGGTCTCCCACGTGGGTGCAGGGGCCCAAGGACTTGGGCCATCTTCTACTGCTTTCCCAGGCCATAGCAGAGAGCTGAATCGGAAGGGACTAGAACCAGCGCCCATATGGGATGCCGGCACTCAGGCCAAGGCATTAACCCACTGCGCCACAGTGCCGGCCCTAAGATTATAAAATTTTAAATAGGATAGTACAATCTAAAGTGAAAAAGTTCTGAAAGCCTATTTATTTCCTTTAGCTTTTTTGAAATGCCAGTGCTTGAAAGTGGAAGCTCATGTGAAACAGCCATATTAATTTATGAGTAATTGCTGGATCTTAACATGCTTGTCTAATTCAGAGATAAGAATCACCTGAAACGAGAGTCTGTGTGAGCAAAGAATGGGCACAAACTGAATAGCTGAGATCCTGCCTCAAATATTTATGAGATATAAAAGCTGAGTTTTCAAAATCTAGGAAATACTTTGAACATCTAAGTTTAGAAAAAAATATCATTTGGCAAAGCAAAATGCACAAATCAGCAGTATAATAATTTCAGCATAATTATGCATTATTTTTAATTGTATGATTTGTGATATTTTTGTACAATGAATCTTTAAATTGTCAGAAATGAATGTTTATTAAAATACATAGCATTTAGATTTACCTCTCTTCAATGCAGAAAGCAACAGAAAGACGCAGAAAGCAACCAATTTTTTATTCATTTCTGAGTAGTTTAATTCTTTTATTTTGACAGGCAGATTTAGTGAGAGAGAGAGAAAGGTCTTCCTTTCTGTTGGTTCACCCCCCAAATGGCTGCTACGGCCGGCGCACTGCACCAATCCAAAGCCAGGAGCCAGGTGCTTCCTCCTGGTCTCCCATGCAGTACAGGGCCCAAGGACTTGGGCCATCCTCCACTGTCCTCCCGGGCCACAGCAGAGAGCTGGACTGGAAGAGGAGCAACCGGAACAGAATCCAGCACCCCAACCGGGACTAGAACCCCGGGGTGCTGGCGCCGCAGGTGGAGGATTAGCTAAGTGAGCCTTGCCGCAGGCCTGTGTAGTTTAATTCTTATGATAACTTGTTGTCATGTAGCAATTAGATAGCAACTGTGAAAATAATCAGAACTCTCCACTGAAGATAAAATTTACTTGGAGAAAAATGTACTTGAAAAACTGGTCCCTGTTTGTGTTTTGACTGAAGCACAGAAGTGGGAAGACTTAATTCAATTTGTATTGGATGTGATTTCCTTATTTTACTATAAAGATGTGACTTATTTATTATTCAATAGTTCATTACAAAATTTTACCAGTTGAATGAAGTAATGCAGAACTAACAGTTTTCATGAGCACAATAATTTTTCTAGATTTTTCTATTATTTTGAATGTTAAAAGACACAGGAATTGATAAAGAAAATTATAAATGAAGCTATTACCTCCCATAGTGGTGTTAATGAATGTTAGTGTTTGGAAGTGTTTTCCTCATCTTTTACTTTCTATTATGTAAACTGGAGTGATTAAGCATATTTTCTTTGCTCTGTGCTTCACTGAAAGTTATATTATTAAATATTCTGGTTATAAATTTTCTTTTTGAAAATTCTTTATTTGAAAAGCAGAGTTACAGAAAGAGAGAGTGATCTTCCATCCCCTGGTTTACTTCTCAAATGGCTGCAATGCCCTGAGCTGGGCTGATTTGAAGCCAGGAGCCAGGAGCTTCTTCCAGATCTCCTATGTGGGTACAGGGACCCAAGCACTTGGGCCATCTTCCTCTGCTTTCCCAGGCACATTAGCAGGGAGCGGGATTAGAAGTTGAAAATCTGGGACTGGAAGCGGCACCCATATAGGATGCTAGCTGGTGCCATAGCTACCCACTGTATCACAGCACCAGTCCCTATAAATTGTTTACTGTAGAAAATCTGGAAGATATAGGGCCGCTGCTGTGGCATAGCAGGTAAAGCCGCCACCTGCAGTGCTGACATCCCATATGGATGCCTGTTCACGTCCTGGCTGCTCCACTTCTGATCCTGCTCTCTGCTGTGACCTGAGAAAGCAGTACAAATGGCCCAAGTTCTTTTGCCCCTCCACCCATGTGGGAAGACTGGGAGGAAGCTCCTGGTTCCTGGCTTCGGATTGGCGCAGTTCTGGCCTTTGCGGCCAACTAGGGAGTGAACCATCGGATGGAAGACCTCTCTCTCTCTCTCTCTCTCTGCCTCTGTCTCTTCTCTCTCTGTGTAACTCTGATTTCAAATAAATAATCAAAAAATCTGGTAAAGCTTGCAGTGCCAGCATCCCATATGGGCACCCGTTCGAGTCCCGGCTGCTCCTCTTCTGATCCAGCTCTCTGCTATGGCCTGGGAAAGCAGTGAAGGATGGCCTAGATGCTCAGGCCCCTGCACTCATGTGGGAAACCCAGAGGAAGCTCCTGGCTCCTTGCTCCTGGCTTCAGATAGGCGCAGCTCTGGCCATTGTGGCCATTTGGGGAGTGAACCAGTGGATGGAAGACTCTCTCTCTCTCTCTCTCTGCCTCTCCTTCTCTCTCTGTGTAACTCTTTCAAAATAAATAAATAAATCTTTAAAACAAAAAAAACCACAAATCTACTTTAAAACTCTACTGAAGGATACAAAATGCTGAATTAAATGGAAAGACATATCTTGTCTTTAGATAAGAAAATTAAAAAATATGAAGTTCCTAATTATTTGTAAACAGGTGGCAGCTTTACCGGCTATACCATATTGCTGGCCCTACAAAGTATATTTGTTAACTATCTTAACTATCTCCTGAATGTTTTTTAAAAGTTTGTTTCTCCAGCCGGCGCCGCGGCTCACTAGGCTAATCCTCTGCCTTGCGGCGCTGGCACACTGGGTTCTAGTCCCGGTCAGGGCGCCGGATTCTGTCCCGGTTGCCCCTCTTCCAGGCCAGCTCTCTGCTGTGGCCAGGGAGTGCAGTGGAGGATGGCCCAAGTCCTTGGGCCCTGCACCCCATGGGAGACCAGGAGAAGCACCTGGCTCCTGCCATCGGATCAGCGCGGTGCACCGGCCGCAGCGCGCCGGCCGCATCGGCCATTGGAGGGTGAACCAACGGCAAAGGAAGACCTTTCTCTCTGTCTCTCTCTCTCACTGTCCACTCTGCCTGTCAAAAAAAAAAAAAAATAAAAAAATAAAAAAATAAAAAATAAAGAAAAAGTTTGTTTCTCAATGTTTTCTTCCTGTCGTGTACCTTTTGTTTATTCTCTTTTCTTTCTTATTGTTGAGTAGTTTGAGCTTTAACATTTTTTTCACCTTTGAATGGGGGCAACTGCTGAAGTGCAATGTGTAAAGACGTGGGAGAAAATGAGTCTGGGCATCTCAGAAGATTCAGTTCAGATTTGTCTCATGTCATTCTGTCTCCAAATTATCATGTCTTCTGTTGGGAGACCATTTCTTCCCTCAATTTAAGGTGTTCTCTCCTTCCTCTTCCCGTACCATTATAAGCTTTGAAATGAGCTGTGCATCAGCATGACTCAGTCTTTGCGTGACAGGGATTCTGTAGTGATCTTGTAGTTTATTTCTGCTCCATGGCCAAACTCTGTATAATCGTTGCTTGTCTCTCCTCACATTGAAGCAGTCTCTGGAGGTCTCAAAAAATGAAGCTGATATGCTGGTGTAATTTCTTCTTTACTTAGTTCCCTTCTGTGTTTTGGAATTTCCTGAAGAGATCATTCCTTGCTGCTCTCACTGTCTGCTACAGCCCTAAGTCAAATGATCAGTGCTTGAACACTTAAAGGGGTCTGTGCCCTGCCGGAGATTTAAGAAAGCAAGCATCAATAGAATCTTGTATTATTTGATCCAAATTCCACTATAACTGGAAGATATTCTTTCCAGTGTGAGGCTTGGAATTGTGGCTACTTATTTGCTTCGTTTAAGATCATTACCACTTTTATATTTTATGCAGATGAAGTTGATGCATAGGCAGAACTGAGAATCATAAAGCCACTAAAAGGGCTATCCAAGAGGGGATATATGGTGATATCTAAGTGTATTGGTCTCAGAAAACTTTTTCTGCACAGTACTTAACAAATTCCATAACTGAATAGTGTTCCAGAAATTCTATCTTTGTGAATATTGGCTTTGGCCAAAGGGATAAATTAGCCCACTTTCACCTATAAATAAAATAATTCTTAATCACTAATTTTTTAATATTTTTGACACAAAAACTCACAGAAGATAACCACAATAGTACAGAAAGGTTCTGTATACCTTTCACTTAGCTGCCCCAATGATAATATCTTATGTAGCCATAGTACAATATCCAAATCTGGAAGTTCACAGTGGTATAATCTACAGGCCTTTTTCAAATTTCACCAGATTTTACCAGCACTCAGTCGTTCAGCTGCTCTGTATGTGTGTGTGTGTGTGTGCGTGCATATGTGTTTGTGCGTATGTGTGAGTATGTAAGTATTCATAAGCAATTTTATCACATGTATAGACTCATGTTAACTACCACTGCCACTGAGATTTAGAATTGTTCCATTATGACAGAGAAACACCCTTATACTAACCAGTCTCCTGATTCCTGGGAATTGCTGATTTATTCTCATTGTTTTAAAATTAATTTTTATTTGCCTATTTTTATGAATTGAAATGAAGAGATACAGAAAGAAGGTTCGAAACAGATGGATAGACAGGCATTCACCTGCTTTTACTTTCCAAATGCTCGCAAACTGCTGGGACTGGGCCAGGTTGAAACCAGGAGCTGTGAACACAATTTGGGTCTCAGCCACGGGTGGCAGGTAGTCAGCTACTTGAGCCATCATCTGCTGCCTTGCAGCATGTGCATTAGCAGGAAGCTGTATCAGAAATGGAACAGCTGTGACTCAAACCCAGTCACTGCAATATGGGATGCAGATGCCCCAGCCAGCATCTTAACCACCAGGCCAAATGCCTGCCTCATTCTCATTCTTTTTTTTTTTTTTTTTTTTTTTTTTTTGGACAGGCAGAGTTAGACAGTGAGAAAGAGACAGAGAGAAATGAGAAAGGTCTTCTTTTTCTGTTGGTTCACTCCCCAAATGGCCACTACGGCTGGCATGCTGCACCGATCCAAAGCCAGGAGTCAGGTGCTTCCTCCTGGTCTCCCATGCAGGTGCAGGGCCCAAGCACTTGGGCCATCCTCCACTGCCTTCCCGGGTCACAGCAGAGAGCTGGACAGGAAGAGGAGCAACCGGGACAGAACCGGCGCCCCAACCAGGACTAGAACCTAGGGTGCCGACGCCGCAGTAAGAGGATTAGCCAAGTGAGCCGCGGCACCAGCCAACTGTCACCATTATTTGCAACTTCAGGTAAAATATCCCACTGTTAGATCTGCTGAAATTGAATTCTTCAGTTCTTCAGTCTTTCTATTGAAATTCAAAAATGTGTAAAAATAATACATAAATCACTTTTGTTTATAATCTTGTTACTTTTTGCTGGGTTCAGGATGCAAGGAAAGCATTTCAAAAAGTGTAATGTACTTTTAAATGTTGGGAGAGTCGAATTTTCATAGTATAATAACTGTCAGCGTATTGGCAATTAATTGTTTGAAATTCTTTCATGAAAAACTGTATTTTATTGGGCTTAAAGACTAAATCATGAACATAACAATTTTTACAAATCAGAAGGGATGAAGAAGCCTTAGGAAAATAGATTCTGAATGTTTTCTGTTTGTATTAAAATGACACTCTCTAGGGGCTGGCATTATAGTACAGTAGGTTAACCACTACTTGGGGGTGCCCACATCCTATGTCAGAGTGCCTGGTTCGTGCCTCAGCTCCTCCATGGTTCTGATACAGCTTCCTGCTACTGCAACTGGGAAGAAAAAAAAAAAAAAACAAGTACTTGGGTTCCTGTCATCTATATGGGAGACCCAGATGGAGTCCCTGGTTACTGGCTTTGTCCTGGCCCAGACATGTTTGTTGCAGAGAGATCTGTCACTCCCTCTCTTTCACTCTGCCTTTTAAATAACTAAATAAATAAATCTTTTAAAATATTAGGGTGGGGAGAACAATCTGTAAGCAGCACAATGAAAAGCATCAGAAAATTTCTCAAGCTGATAGAAATTCCTGGTTGATTTTCAGTTTTGGAAATAAGTTATGTCTTTTCAAATGTTATGTTTAGGTTTAAGTTTTGTGTATTGTTAAATATTCCCATAGTAAAATTATCAATGATAACTGCTTCACAAGACTGAACAAAACAAGTGCTATTTATCAAGATACAGGTTTGGAAAGGGTTAAGCCAGAAATTTGATTTTCATTTTAAGGTATTTCTTGATGGGACAGACATTTGGGGAAAGAGTTAAGATGATGCTCTTGATATTCACATATCCAAAGTACCAAGGTTTAAATCCTTTCGACTCTGCTTATTATCCAGTTTCCTGCTGATGAGCCCCCTGAGAGTTAGCAGGTGATGACTCAAGTACTTGGGTCCCGGCCACCCACATGAGAGACCTGAACTGAGTGCTTGTCTACTGGGTTTGGCCTGGCCCAACCCCAACAGTTGTGAACATTTGGGGAGTGAACCTGTGGATGGAAGATCTCTCTCTGTCTCTCTCTAGACCTTTCAAATAATTGTTTAATTAATTAACTAATTTTTAAAAGGATATTTTCATGAGGAAATGAAATCACAAATTATGGACAAAACTTAGTTATTATATTTTATAAGAAAAGAAAACATTTAGCTATTTTGTTTGGAGCAGAACATTTATTTGACATAAAATATGGCTCAAATCTCCCAATTGTCCTAATATTAATAAATTTTTATAAATAACCAAAAGGATTTATGTACAATAAAATGCCAAAAAGTCCAAGTTTTGTTACTTAAGGCAGTTTAATATATTTCCATCTACCAAAAAATGCATTAGGTGCTTTTTTAAAATACAAGAATTGATGGTGTCTAAGAATCTTTTCTTCGCCTGTCTTGCCATATTGCAATGCTAATTCTTCTGAAACTTGTACCTAAAGAAAGGTAGAATAGCCGGTGCCGAGGCTCAATAGGCTAATCCTCCGCCTAGCGGCGCTGGCACACCAGGTTCTAGTCCCGGTAAGGGCGCCGGATTCTGTCCCGGTTGCCCCTCTTCGAGGCCAGCTCTCTGCTGTGGCCAGGGAGTGCAGTGGAGGATGGCCCAAGTGCTTGGGCCCTGCACCACATGGGAGACCAGGATAAGTACCTGGCTCCTGCCATTGGATCAGCGCGGTGCGCCGGCTGCGGCGCGCCTGCCGCGGCGCTCCAGCCGCAGCGGCCATTGGAAGGTGAACCAACAGAAAGGGAAGATCTTTCTCTCTGTCTCTCTCTCTCATTGTCCACTCTGCCTGTAAAAAAAAAAAAAAAAAAAAAAAAAAAAGGAAGGTAGAAGAGAGAAGACTGGATGATAGTACTCATCGAATTTTAGAATCTGTTTTGATATTCTCATTTAGGGACCATACTAACACCATTTATGAAACAATACTGAAGATGAATGACAAACTTAGAATAAAACTTTATGAAAGAAATTTATCACACATATGCAATAAATATGCCAATAAATATGGAATTCTCACCTAATAATAAAAAGATTAAATATGCAATTACAATTCAAAATAAATTGTTTAGATTGAGATTAAAAGTGCTACTGATACTCTCCTGTTTCTTGACAAAATTAACATGACAAAAATTCTATGATTGTTTCATCATGTGAAGAAAATGCACTGTCACATGCTGGAATAGAGGAAAGTTATGATGGTAGTCATTTTCATTGGTAATACTTAAAAAAACCTTAAAAATGTGCATACTCTTTGACAGAATCTTCAAGGCATTTATCCTAAGGAAATTATAGTGAGTAAAAACAATTATAATACTGTCCCATTCAGTATTGCTTATAACACTGAAATATTGGAAAACAATTTAAATGTCCAGCAATAAGGGACTCAGTTTTTATGCTATGGCTTATCCATAAAATTGAAAAACATGTAGGCATTTAAAGTAATAATGTAGAGGTATACTGACTTTGAAAGATAATTAAATTGTCTAATGAAAAAAATCACTAAAATATAGGAATGTATAGTACCGGGAAATGTTGATAATAGTCATATGTAATGGGATTTTAAGTGATTTTTATTCATGACTTTTAATATTTTTCTGTTGTGATAAAAATATAGTGAGAAAAACAGGAACATGTTAGAATTATAGGAGATATAGGAGATATATATTAGATATATATGTTAGAATTATAGGAGATATAGGATATATATATTATAGGAGTATATTATAGGAGATGATCATGAAGACCTGCAGTCAGAGACCAGATTCAGAATTGTGCAGATGTTATATCTGGGCTATACAATATTGGAGACAGATTTTTAAAATAACATATTAAAAGCATACACACAAGTGTTCTCCTCACAGGGGTTACCTTAAGAGCAAATAATTATACCAATAATGCTGGAACTAACACAATATTAGCGATTAATTACTTCCTAATGTTATAGATGAGAAGTCTTAGACTCATCGCATCTAAATACTATCCAAGGTCAAACAACTGTGGGTGATTTACAAAACCACATTGCTTTCCCTTAACCCCAACATTTCTAACCGCTCAGTAACTCCGAGTGTCTTTGCCCTTTACTACCCAAATAACTTACTCTCAGCCTTCCTTTCCCCAGGTAACCTAACTAACCTGAGCAATAACCTACCTGCATTCAAGTTTTCATTCCAAAGTATTTCTGAGAAACAGTTGACAATGAGAAACAATAGAGAATGCATGCTTCGTTATATGTTCCAAAAGTGCATCTACTTGTCACCTAAAGGTTCCTGTCTTTTCTGTTGGTCATATTGTACTGTCTCAAAAACACATCATGCTGCTGTCACTTACCCGAATCCACATTACATTAGGAATTAAAACACTGTGAATTAACACATCACATTAAGAAGTAATTCCCCCCAAATCACAGTTAATGTCTCACTACAAGATTTTATTGATGGTTTGGGGAAACCAGAAGGAAACGTCCAGACACAAAAGGAAAAATTTAGAGCTGGCTATCAGAGCTCCCTTGTCTATGATTTTAATAGGGGTCCCTTAATGACAGTCCTACAGTTCTACGGAATGGCATGCATGTTTCAAGTGGTAACTTATTCCCCCACTGACAGTCCTCTTGAACTTCTCCTTCTTTACCAGTACTCAAGGTTTCCATTGTTTAGGGATCAGAGAAAAAGGAGAATCTCCCACTCTGAGTCAAAAGTCTTGAAAAATGTGTTTCCTTCAACCAAAACCCTACCTTTGTCACAAGAGATCTAGCCACCGTGTTCTAGATCAAGTAGTTGCAGTAACAGATTTCTCAGCTATTCAGGCATATGTGGACCATGTGAATTTCCTTCGGTGAGCCAAGAAAAGGATTTTGAATTACAAGACACAAAAACCATCTTTTCTTCTGATTCTCTTTTTGTTCAGCTCATCTCTATCACTCTCCCAAGTATTTTACTTTCTCTCTAGCTATCTACTCCTCCCTCTCTTCTCTTTTTATGCGTCATGTGCTCTCTTGTATCTTTCTTCCTGGACAGATGGCTAAGTCAACTTTGGTTTGGCTACTGCTTTTTGGTACATATAATCTCTAAAGATGAATGGGAAGTCTCAGGCTGGGGTAGAGGTGGGGGAGGGACTGTTTTTGTTTCTAAATTGGGTAAGTATATCAATCAAGTTGATCTGTTTCTAAAAATCCCAGCTGAAGAAATGACTATCCAACAGAGATATCTATAAATTCATAAAGATACAAAATTAATTAACAGCAGCACCTTCATTGGAAGAAAATACATAAACAACTGCAATTATCCCAAGCATGGAAATCAAAATAGAATAAATTTTGATACTGAATATATTTTATACTTTTTATACTCTACATTCTAAGACTTCCAATTATCTTATCAGTAATTGGATATATTTGCTATAGTTGTTAAATCCTTGAGACAATGCAATGACTTTGTTTTTTCAATAATACTGAAGCAAAAGAAACCAATACTTCTTTCTCCTTTTCCTCATTTTCTGCCACAAGATCACAGAGGGAAAATCAAGAACTTCCCTCCCTTCCCCAACCCACAAAAGCTATTATTAAATTGTTTTGCTATTCTATTCCTTTGAAAATAACAGTTTTATTAAGATACCATTCATAAAATTATAGTTTACCTTTAAGGTATACATGTCAATGGTTTTTAGTATATTCATAGAATTTTACAACCATTACCATAATAAACATTTTCATCACCCCATAAAGAAAGCTGTACCTGGGATGGGCATTTGGTGCAGCAAACAGTTAAGTCTCCACTAGGGATGCTCACATCCCATATTGGAGTGACTGGGTTCAAATCCATTTTGTCCTCTCCCTTCAAACTTCATACTAATACACACTCTGAGCATGCTGGTTCATTTATTTGGGTCCTGAGGTGAGGACTCATTTACTTGGGTCCCTGCCACCCATGTGAGGACCTGGACTGAAAAACTGCCTCCTGTCTTCTGTCTGCCCTAGCCCAGGCTATTGTGGGCATTTGGGGAGTAAACCAGCAGATGGGAAATCTCTCAATTCTTCTCTCTCTCTCTCTCTCTCAAATAAATAAAATTTTACAAAAGAAATACTGTACCCATTAACATTGACTCCCTATTTTCCCCTAATCCCTCCTCCTTACTCCAGCCATAGGCAACCACTAATTAATCTGTGTTTCTATAGATTTGCCTATTCTGGACATGCAGTATCAATGGGGTCACATAATATGCCTTTTTGAAACTGGCTTCTTTGACTTAGCATGTTTCTAAGGTCCATCAGTATTGTAGTATTATCAATAGCTATGCGGAATAACTGATATAATGGGCAAGATACTTAGGACAGGTTCTCTGCAACATAGCAAATGATCAATAAACTATAACTTATGGTTTCAATTATTATTATTATTATTCAGTAGACTAAGGAAATCAATAAAATTCTATCCATATTCTCTCCAGCTTATTGCCTGGTAAGATTTATTTTCATCTTAAACATTTATTCATCTTAAATATGAAATGATTTTCTGGAAAATTTAGCTCATTTAGTCTTCCTCTACCTATAGAGATTACACACATAGATTGGCAGCTTTAGGATGGGTTTTCAATGAATGAAGTTAATGTCTTAGAAAATGTGATGAATCTAGGTAGACATTAGGCAGAATTTTTTATGGTAATAAAAGAAGCAATGAAATGTATTATTTTAAAGTGCATACCTAAGATATTCTATGTGAAAATGCTGATCAAATATGTGGGAATTGCAAATATAATTTTTCAAAGTAGACAACTTTATCATTACCTATCATAAAACATTCCCTGTCCTTGGGGAATTTCTAAGCAAAGAGAAAGTTATTAGTGGTATTATGTTCCAGCTACTCAAGTAGATCATAGCTTGTTTATTTTTAATAAAAATCAAAATGCATGCATGGATAAGCTTTTAAAATTTCTGCTATCCACAGACACATGTATACAAACATTTTTAGAAAAATTTTATTAGCAGTGAGCTCTAGACATCCAAGAATATTATTTATGCAAAATTAGTTTGACAGCCCCAAAGCATGATTTTGGTCATTTACTTGAAAATGCAGAAATGCCGTGATATGAGATTTCCTCTAAGCAACTAACATACATGTTAAACAAAATATCTTTATGAAATATTTTCCTTAAAATGTTTCTATGTCAAAATATATTTTCTGCTTACTATCAACTCAGACTAAAGGATGTGGCCAGCAGGACTTATTTGCTGTGGCCATTTAAGACAACTCAGTGGAGGGCAGTTGGCACTGTGGCTTTGAACTATGGATCCTTGCTACCCTCAGATTTGATCTATCCCATGACTATAAAAGACAGCTGAATATTTTATTCCTTTTATCAGATATGTGTCACGGTGAAAATAACAACAGCATATTTCTCTTAGTCTTCTAATACTGCTGTGATAAGTATATTCTGTTTCATAGAAGTAGTCCACATTATAGGGATATGCTGGGAAAATGATGAATCTTGTTTTTAGGAGTTGTATCTTAAAACCTTTTGCAAAGTCTCTAGAGTACAAATCTATATAGAGATTTGCTTGCAAGTTGAATATTTCCAGGTTAGAGAAACAATTTTCAGAAAATATCTTGGCATGTGTATGTGTGTGTGTTTCACTTAACTAACTCTGCAAGTGACAGGCTTTCTGTAAATGGAGAATTACTTCATATTTAGAGAAAAATATTCATGGAGATACCTCCTACGGAAGGGAAGAGTACTCTTGATTGAGTAAAAGGATTATCTGCTAGAGTGAAAGGGTTCTGGCTTCTTTCACAGGTCAGAGGTAACCATATACTTTTATAAGAACATTTATAATCTGAATTGTGTTTCATATTTCTCACTCACTATGGAAGTCACAATATTCCTGTAATTTCTCTGTAGTTACATTTCTTTCAATGTTGCTGGACTTGAGATTGGTATACGTAATTTTTTTAAGAACGACTGGATAACCTATTAAAAAACTAAAGACTTTAAGAATCACTAAATCCAAGAATCACTGATCCAGAAAGTATATTGGTACAAGAAAATTCTTCATACTTGTGTTGTGGATTTCTGGTATTTTCATTCATTTCAACAGTTAACATGAAGCTGAATGCCTGGAATCCACAGGAAAGATACTTGACTGGCAGACATTTGATCCTGTCATGATTGTGTGAGCCTGACAAGATTTTAACCACTGAGACCAAGGAATAATCATTTAATCCACTTCTTGCGAGTCTCTTAAGTAGATAAACTTTATCTAAGGGTATAATCACTTCTATTGTAGGTAAAAAATATAACAATATATTTAATAAGCACTAGAATAATACAGGGAAAATAAAGTAATGCTATTAAGTGATTATTTTGTTTCATAAATTTAAAATTAAGTGATAAGTAATAACATTTTTGTTTTCACATTTGCATAGGGAAGGTATACACTATTGAAATGTATTTTAAAATACTTATTTGGAAATTTTCTCACATTGTTTCCTGAGAAATCTAGGTTTGAAAACTTAAAATCATGTTGAGTGCCTCTCTTTCACACACATCCCAACTGAATCCATTGCTAAACTTGTTTTAATATTTCTTTTATACTAACTTTCAAATCTATTTCTATCCTTCAAGGCACACAAACGTTGGAGTTTGTATGAATTTGAATTCCAGCTTGGTCACCTGCTAATTGCTTAATACTGGACAAATACCTAATCTTTCTAAATCTGTTTCTTCATCTGTGAGATGGAGATAGTGATAATGTTTGTCTCAAAGGTGGTTGTGCTTCTGCAATTCCACAAGATATAGTCAAGTACTTCCTCTGCAGATATTTGTTAAAAGAATCTAGTGCATGTCTCTGGGGTTTCTCAACTAATGTCATCAAGGCCTTATACTTTTTTACTCAGCATGCAATCGTAACTTGGTTTGGTATAATATTTTGCATGATTTTCAACTTGTCTTTGTTAACAGAGTCAACAGAACCATCACACATGAAGTTATTTTTATTGCATACTTACTAGGTGTCCAGTATAGAGTTAGCCACTATGTAGAAATATGGAAAAAATTCATGTTGTAGAACCTGCATTTAATGAGCTCAGCATCAAATTACGGAGGTAGGAACCAAATCGCAATTGTATGAGTTTAATAGCAATACCAAAATGTCTGAAAGGATACATAAGAAACTGTTAATACACAATTACTTGAGTGAGGAAGTGGGCTTTACTGTTTGTAAATACACTTCATTGTGTGTTGATTATTATTACTGTTTCTGTATTGTTTGCTGTTATTTTCATAATAATGTGAAAATCCAACTCAATATTGAACTTTGCACAATAGAAAATACTTTTTTTTATGACAGGCAGAGTTAGACAGTGAGAGAGAGAGACAGAGAGAAAGGTCTTCCTTCCGTTGGTTCACCCCCAAATGGTCGCTATGGCCGGCGCACTGCGCTGATCCTAAGCCAGGAGCCAGGTGCTTCCTCCTGGTCTCCCATGCAGTGCAGGGCCCAAGCACTTGGGCCATCCTCCACTGCCTTCCCGGGCCACAGCAGAGAGCTGGACAGGAAGAGGAGCAACCGGGACAGAACTGGCGCCCCAACCCGGAGTACTGGCGCCACAGGCAGAGGATTAGCCTAGTGAGCTGTGGCGCTGGCCATAATAGAAAATACTTTATTTTTAAATCCCGTTTTGACACAGAATACTAAGTGCAATGGCTTCGTTCAGTCATTCAGGAAATATTTGTGGAGTGCTTCTCTGATATTATGAATGGGGCCTGATTTCTGGCATGAAAAGTAGAATAAGATTCTGCCTTTGCTCTAAAAACCTCTTTTGTGGGTTAGGAAGTCAAGCCAACAAACAGTAAAATCTAACAGTGGTTATAATTAGGGAGTCTGCATGGTATGCATAGGAATACACATGAGCAGAGTTAGAACTTTGGAGTCCTAGTCATTAAATCACTTAGGATTTTGTGCGGGAATCTGTACTAAATACTAAAGACTCTCTAGGAGTATTTTAGAAAAAGATCATTGCAGGATGCTTTGATGTAACTTAACAAAGTCTGCAATAGCAAACATGATGTATTTTATTCTGCCTTCTCTTGTTTACAATATGATTTGTTTTTAAAATTACACCAGTTTCCAGTGTGTCCAGAAAGCTTTATGTTGAGTCAGTCTCTCAATGATCAGTTCACTTGGTCATCAGAGCACCTTCCCTAAGTCATACAGCTGAGTCTCTTCAAAGATTGCTAGCTTGTTTGCCTATGAATAAAATGAAATATATAGACATTTCAAATTTCCAAGAGATAAATTGCACTTGTCTCATGTTCTGGATAATTCTTTTTTTTTTAACTTTTATTTAATGAATATAAATTTCCAAAGTACGGCTTATGGATTACAATGGCTTCCCCCCCATAACGTCCCTCCCACCCGCAACCCTCCCCTTTCCTGCTCCCTCTCCCCTTCCATTCACATCAAGATTCATTTTCGATTCTCTTTATATACAGAAGATCAGTTTAGTATACATTAAGTAAAGATTTCAACAGTTTGCTCCCACACAGAAACATAAAGTGAAAAATACTGTTTGAGTACTAGTTATAGCATTAAATCACAATGTACAGCACACTAAGGACAGAGATCCTACATGAGGAGTAAGTGCACAGTGACTCCTGTTGTTGACTTAACAAATTGACACTCTTGTTTATGGCATCAGTAATCATCCTAGGTTCATGTCATGAGCTGTCAAGGCTATGGAAGCCCCCTGAGTTCACTGACTCTGATCATATTTAGACAAGGCCATGGTCAAAGTGGAAGTTCTCTTCTCCCTTCAGAGAAAGGTACCTCCTTCTTTGATGACCCGTTCTTTCCACTGGGATCTCACTCGCGGAGATCTTTCATTTAGGTGTTTGTTTTGTTTTTGTGTGTGTGGTTTTTTTTTTTTTTTTTTTTTTTTTTTTTTTTTTTTTTTTTTTTTGCCAGAGTGTCTTGGCTTTCCATGCCTGAAATACTCTCATGGGCTTTTCAGCTGGATCTGCATGCCTTAAGGGCTGATTCTGAGGCCAGAGTGCTGTTTAGGACATCTGCCACTCTATGGGTCTGCTGTGTATCTCACTTCCCATGTTTGATCATTCTCTCCCTTTTTGATTCTATCAGCTAGTATTTGCAGACACTATTCTTGTTTATGTGATCCCTTTGGTTCTTAGTCCTATCATTATGATCAATTGTGAACAGAAATTGATCACCGGGACTAGTGAGATGGCATTGGTACATGCCACCTTGATGGGATTGAATTGGAATCCCCTGGTATGTTTCTGACTCTACCATTTGAGGTAAGTCAGCTTGAGCATGTCCTGAATTGCACATCTCTTCCCTCTCTTATTCCCACTCTTATATTTAACAGCGATCACTTTTCAGTTAAGTTGCAGCACTTAAGAATAATTGTGTATTGATTACAGTATTCAACCAAAAGTATTAAGTAGAACAAACAAAAAAAAAATACTAAGAGGGATAACATATTAAGTTGCTCATCAACAGTCAGGGTGAGGGCTGATCAAGAATTCTTTTGACAGTTGTCACTGTTAAAGGTCAGCTCTTCTTCCATGATCTCTATTGCAATAGAAATGTTTATATGATAAAATTTGAAATCTTAACCAAGGACTCATTTATTTTAGTCAATATCCAATACAATAATTCTGTTGCAGCATGTTACCACCACATTTCACCTAGAAGAATTTCAGTCATTTCTCCATATATTTTCTCTAAATGTATTCATACAGATACCAAAAGTGTGTGTGTGTGTATCTTAGCTTTACTTTTCTATTCACAAACTAGCTTGCTTTGGCCCACTTATACTTAAAATAAGGAATAACTGTGAATTTTTTGAATACCTGTGCAAAAAGTGATGGTGACCTAGTTACAATTCCCTACTAAAAGTGTACATTGAAAATAATAACCAGATTACAGTTTGATACAGAAGGACATGTACAGGGTAGTTAAATCATACAACGGTTCAACATTGAAAATGAAGTTTCTGATGGTTAGTTGGTGAAAAATGACCACAGAAAATGAAAAAAAAAGCAACTAATTCAGTTTAATTATCAGTTAAAGCAAATTTATTGTTATTGGTATTTTGCACTCCTTTATATTAGAGCAAAACCAGCATGTCAAAGTTTAGTTTAATGAATAAAATAGATAAGAACTTATTGAACTGGTTTTTAGTATACAATGTATCACAGTCTGGGAATAACACAAATCTGGCAATTTTCTCTGCTTATATCAATTCCAGGGACAAAATTGGTGATTCTGTATATTTTGTGCTTGCATTTTATTGCATTAAATCTTCATCAGTGTTGTGAACTACAAAATAGGTGTACTAAAAGTTCTAGAGATGGAGCTGTCATTGTTAGGCAATGGGATAAGCTGTGGTTTATAATGCTCGCATTGCATATTAGAATGCCTGTTCCAGCCTTGGCTGCTCTGCTTCTGATTCATTTCCTTGCTAATGTGCCTGGGAAAGCAGTGGAAGGTGGCCCAAGTACTTGGACCCTTGCCACTCATGTAGAAGACTTGTATTAAGTTCCTGTCTCCTGGTTTGGCTTGGCCCAGCCTTGGCCATTGCAACCATCTGCAAAGTGAACCGGTGGATGGAAGGTGTCTTTCTCTGCCTCTCCCTCTCTGTCACTCTGGCTTTTAAATAACTAAAACAAATCTTTAAAAAAATTCTAGAGATAAAGTCCAACCTTGAGGCCAGTGCCGTGGCTCACTAGGCTAACCCTCGCCTGCAGCGCCAGCACCCCGGGTTCTAGTCCCGGTTGGGGCGCCGGATTCTGTCTGGGTTGCTCCTCTTCCAGGCCAGCTCTCTGCTGTGGCCCGGGAAGGCAGTGGAGGATGGCCCAAGTGCTTGGGTCCCTGCACCCGCATGGGAGACCAGGAGAAGCACCTGGCTCCTGGCTTCGGATCAGCGCAGTGCGCCGGCCATAGCGGCCATTTGGGGGTGAACCAACGGAAGGAAGACCTTTCTTTCTGTCTCTCTCTCTTTCTCTCTCTCTCACTGTCTAACTCCGCCTGTCAAAAAAAAAAAAGTTCAACCTTGGAAGCAGAAACTTTATTGGTATATAATAGTTCAGTGGTGTCCACTCTGAAGGATGGGAGAATGTGAAATTTAAAAAAGGTACAGAGATTTTATACACATTATTTTTGGATACTTTCCCATTTAATCAGGAAAGTACTATCAAAAATTTTAATTATAAAAATAGATATATTCTCATCTACATATAATATACTGGACACTTTCCCTGTTGTTTCATATGCTAATATTAATTGTCTCAAAACTCTCTAACAAGTTTCATTTTGAGGTTTAAAGTTTAGAAATCTCTCTGTCAAGAAATACAAAATATTTCAACACAACAGTTTTATTCACTGCTCTTAAAATTCTGAAATACAAATATATAAGGAAGAAGAATATGCATACAGTAATGTCTGTCATCTTGATTTCTAAAGAGATGAACACATCTACACCCCATAACACACAAGTCTCAAGTAAATTGGACACAACCAGCAGCACATTCATACGTAGTTGCCACACAGTTCTTTTTATATTGCCAGAACGTAAGTCTGCTGCATACTCTATGACATTAAACTGTCAGCCTTTTGTTACAATTTTTCTGAGTCATACTTGTGCATTTTAGTTTGACCAAGTTGAATTTAGCATGTTTTTAAAATATTGATATGTAACTGAGTACAAAATCCATTGCTAAGAATGTTAAACTGTAGTAAAACATTTATTATAGTAAATTATATATTCAAAATTTATGTGGCATTACATTTTTGAATTTTAGAAAGAAAAGAAATTGAAATAATGATTAAATTATGATTAAGAGTTCATAATGTTATTTTGACATAATTTGATCAACTGAATTTCGTGATACACTGAATAGCTAGTGTTAGCCATACATTTGGTTCTATTCTAAAAGTATTTCTTGCAAACCTAATATGTACTCACTTAACATTTATGGAGCATTTCTTATGTGACAAGAACTTATAACATATTGTATTAATTAAGTGAGGATATATTCTGACATCTTTCTGGTAAAATTTTACAATGGCTAAAAGAGGCTATATTATTAAATCATCATGGAAATATGTACTGGGTGATTGCATGCCATGACTAAGTATAGGAGGTGAGGTGGAGACAGGATTGGTAGCTGCAGCTCTTAGAAGTTAAAAAAAAAAAAAAACAGGCCAGGAATTACTTTCTGTTCTGAACACTGCACATAGGATTATTCTTCACTTCACCTTGAATATACATGCTTCTTGATGCATATTGGAAAAAGCAATATTGTGGAGGCATATAAATAAGGCTGTTAGCCCACCTGTACATTCTAAATCTAAAACAATTAAATCTTACTAAAACAATATTTCCATTTAAACAGAATAGTATGCCATATTGACTTTTTATTTCAAAGTAATCTTGTCATTAAGAGTATTGAAGTTAAGTGTGTTTATGTACTCATGACTTAAAAACTAAATAAGGGACTGGCACGTAGCACAGAGGATAAAGCCGCTGCTGGCAGTGTCAGCATCCCATATGGGTCCCGGCTGCTCCACTTCTGATCCAGCTTGCTGCTATAGCCTAGGAAAGCAGAAGATGGCCCAAGTCATTGGGCTCCTGCACCCATGTAGGAGACCTAGAAGAAGCTCCTGGCTCTTGGCATCAGATCGGCCCAGCTCTGTTCAATGCAGCCATTTGGGGAGTGAACCAGTGGATGGAAGACCTATCTCTCTCTCTCTCTCTCTCTCTCTCTCTCTCTTTCTCTCTGGCTCTCTGAAACTCTGCCTTACAAATAAATAAATAAGTCTTTAAAAAACTAAACTAAAATGAAATTATTATTAGTTGCTAGAATCAATTTACTTGGACAAAGAACTGTTAAACATCAAGATGGGCTGAGAAATAAATAATATTTATTTATAACATTTATTTATAAATAAATAATATTTATTTATTATTTCACATTACCTGATAGAGTCTTTACTTTTGGCTATTACAATTATTATATTTTAAAAGATCTATTTTCAGTTAACTTTAAACTCATAAGATTAACCCTAAAATAAGTAAAGAATTCAACAAATAGTATGAAGAAAAAAAAAACATTGTCCCCCCATAATCAAGACAAGGTACGTAAACAATCATTGAGTCTCCATATGTCAATTTCACTCCTGTAGATTTCCTTTTAGGTACACTATTAGTTACCACAGATCAGGGAGAACTTAGGGTATTTGTCGTTTGGGGACTGGCTTATTTCACTAAGTATAATGGTTTCCAGTTGCACCCACTTTGTTGCAAACGACAGGACTTCAATTTTTACCACAGTGTTGTATTCCATAGTGTGCATATACCATAATTTCTTTATCCGGTTTTCAGCTGATGGATATTTGAATTGATTCCATATATTAGCTATGTGAACTGAGCTGCAATTAACATGGGGGTAAAAAAAAGATCACTCTTTCATATGTTGATTTCATTTCCTTTTGGTAAATTTCCAGGAAGTAGGATAGCTGTGTAATATGGTAAGTCTATACTCAGATTTCTTAGGTATCTCCATACTGTCTTCCACAGTGGCTGCACCAGTTTACATTCCCACCAACAGTGGATAAGGGTACCTTTTTCTCCACATCTTTGGCAGCATATGTTGTTTATTGATTTCTGTATGAGAGCCATTCAAACTGAGGTGAGGTGAAACCTCATTGGGGTTTTGATTTGCATTTCCTTGATGGCTAGTGATCCTGAACATTTTTTCATGTGTCTGTTAGCCATTTGTATTTCCTCACTTGAAAAATGGCTGTTCAAGTCCTGTGCCCATTTCTTGACTAGTTGTTTGTTTTGTTGTTGTTGAGTTTCATGAGCTCTTCATAGAATCAGATCATTAATCCTTTATCACTTACATAGTTTGCAAATATTTTCTCCCATTCTTTCAATTGTCTCTTCACTTTGCTGAGTGTTTCTTTTTCAGTGCAGAAGCCTCTCAGCTTGATGTAATCCCATTTGTCAATTTTGGCTTTGATTGCCTATGCTTCTGGGGTCTTTTCCAAAAAGTCTTTGCTTATGCCAATGTGCTGCAGCTTGTCCTCAATGTTCTCTAGTGATTTGATGGTATCAGGTAGATTTAGATTCTTGGTCCATTTTGAGTGGGTTTTTGTCTAAGTCATAAGGTAGGGATCTTGTTTCATACTTCTGCAGGTAGGGATCCAATTTTCCCAGCACCATTTATTGAAGAGACTGTCCTTGCTAGAGGGATTGATTTTTAGCTCCTTTGTCAAAGTTGGTTATATATTTGCAGATTGATATCTGGAGTTTATATTTCATTCTATTGATCTACAGTCTATTTTTTAATGGTGCCACGCTGTTTTAATTATAACTGCCCTATAGTATGTCTTGAAATCTGGTATTGTGATACCTCATGTTTTGTTTTTGTTGTATTAGATTGCTTTACTTATTCAGAGTCTCTTGTGTTTCCATATGAATTTTAGCATCATTTTTTTCTTAAGTTGAGAAGAATATCACTGGTATTCTCATTGGGATAGTATTTGATCTATAAATTGCTTTTAGTAGTATGGGTATTTTGAAGATATTGATTCTTACAATCCATGAACATGGAAGATTTTTCTATTTTTTGTGTCTTCTTCTATTTCTTTATGTTTTATAATTTTAATCATAGACATCTTTGACCTCTTTGGTTAAATTTATTTCAAGGTATTTAATTTTTTGTAGCTATTGTGCAAGGGATTGATCTTAGAAGTTCTTTGTCAGCCATGGCATTACCTGTGTATACAAAGACTATTGATTTTTATGTGTTAACTTTATATCCTGCCACTTTATGAAACTCTTTTTTAAGGGATTGCATATAATTTTTAACATTTTATTGAATAGTTATAAGTTTACAAAACAAAAATTGCGGGGTAGTAATACAAAGAGTTCCCATCTCTCTCTCTTTTCTCCTATTAACATTTCATATTGGTTCATTTGTCACAACAAATGTATCACACCCTGCTTCCCTTATTTTTTTATTCCAAACTTCTTTTATCCTTCCCACCTCTGTCAGTCTCTAGTAATCAACATTCTATGTTCAGATTGAGGGATTTTGTTAATATTAACTTCTACATATAAGGGAAAAAATGCAATACTTTTCTTTCTGTGTCTGGCTGATTCACTCAACATGATATACCTCCAGTTTTATCCATTTTTCTGCAAATGACAAAATTAAGCCTTTGAGAGACTTGAACATTATGTCCATCAGATATGTGTTTTCCAAAACATCTGCTAAGCTTGTTTAATTAACATTGCTCTCATTTATAAAAAATTGCTCTATGTATCTCTTACTAAGAGTCATGAAGGGTGAGGTTGTATCTTTCTTATTCACTGTGACATGTTAGGGCCTGGGATATAGTAAGTAAGTAGTCCTAAATGAAGGTGAAATTTCAAAAACTAATTAGTAAAGTTCATAGATTAATCATGAAGTGATTGCTCAATTAATAGATATTAATGCTCCCAAATTTGAACTAGATATAGCTAGTTCATCAACATAGCATCGTGAAGGTCATTCTCTTGTACTCTTTTTTTTTAAAAGATTTATTTATTTATTTGAAAGTCAGAGTTACACAGAGAGAGGAGAGGCAGAGTGGGAGAAGTCTTCAGTCCAATGGTTCACTCTCCAGATGGCCGCAACGGCCGGAGCTGCGCCTATCCGAAGCCAGGAGTCAGGAGCTTCTTCCAGGTCTCCCATGTGGGTTCAGGGGCCCAAGGACTTGGGCCATCTTCTACTGCTTTCCCAGGCCATAGCAGAGAGCTGAGTTGGAAGAGGAGCAGCCAGGACCAGAGCCAGAGCCCATATGGGATGCAGGCACTTCAGGCCAAGGTGTTAACCCACTGTGCCACAGCGCCGGCCCCTCTCTTGTACTCTTAAAAATGGTTAATTTTATAAAAGCAAACAATGGTGAGTTACTTTACATGCATTATCTCATTTTATGTGCATAACACACCTGAGAAGAAGTACTGTTTTCCCAACTTGACAGATTGAGAAAACAGACTTGGAGAAGGTGAAGTTTCTATAGTTAGATAGAAGGAATGCAAAGACTGAGGACTGACTCATGCATCAGCTTGATTAACTGTCTTCGTGTCACAGCTCACCCCATGTTTAAACACCAATATACCATCTTTCCTAACTTTCAACTCATTTTTTGCTCCCTCTCACATATGTGCTAAGCCTGTTTGCGTGTCATTTTCTCAGATGAGCTTTGATTATTAAAATGCTTCTAATATCACAAAAATACTTGTACAAAAAGCTTACACCTGTTTTATTCACAATAGCTAAAATATGGAAACAAGCTTGGTGCCCAAGAATAAGACAGTGGATAAACAATTGTGGTTCATTCACACAATAGAATACAACTCAGCAGTATAAAGGTCCCAACTGCCTATAGATACAACATAGATAAACTGTAGAAACATTATGTTGAGTGAAAGAATCCGTAACAAGAGTACGTATTATATAAATACATTGATATAAAATCACGGAAAAGGCAAAACTCATCCGTAGTGGAAACAAACCAGGACAATAGTTGCCTCTGGGTGTAGGGGATGGGGATTTAACAGAACCAGATGTGAGGGAACTTTTTAGGCTGTATTAGTCTGCTATTCTTTACTATAACAAAGTACTTGAGGCAGGTTACTTACTATAAAGAAAAATAGGTCTGTGTTTGCTCATGGTTCTGAAGGAGTAAGGTCTAGGAACCAAATCTGGCAATGACTTTGCGGGCAGCATCCCAAGGCAGCACAGTGTATTATATAGCAAGAGACAGGGAATGTACCATGTGTATGTGTATCTGTCCAGTCTCTCCACCCCCCAGTATTCAATCATGAAAACTCTAATGACCTTATGCAATGCTAATCATTTTCCAAAGGCCTCACTTCTAAACACCATAATTGGATTAAGTTTCCGCCTTCTAATATCTTATCATGGGGACTAAATGTCATCACATGAAGCCTTAGGGGATAGTTAAACTATGGCATAGGGTGATAGTAACATTTTGAATCTTGATGGGGGTTTGGATTACATACTTATATGCTTCTCTCTCTCTCTCTCTCTCTCTCTGTGTGTGTGTGTGTGTGTGTGTGTGTGTGTTGAGGGTATTTTTACAATAGTACATTTAATATTGGTGAATATCATTGTATGTAAAAAAGTATAAACAAATACTAACTCTAATTGGTTATATACAAGCTGCAATATTTGAGGAAAGTATACTGCCATTTACAACTCCTTATCAAAAACATAAAATTGGGTGGGATGGCAGACAAAAGAATGGGTGAGTGCACAGATACTGGGTAAAGCAAGTGTAGAAAAAGTGTTAATTCTAGAACCTAGTTAGTGGCTATGTTGGTGTTCACTGTAAAATTCAACTTTCCAAAGGTTTGAAAATACTCATTAAATACTAGGAAAAATGCTTCCAATATTAAACTAAAAATAAAAAACCCAAAAGTCATTTCAGAACCTAAAACCATAAGCATTGGCAAAAACATGAATTCAATTCATGGTTCTGTCACTTTCAAACTAAATGATCTTGGAATGTTTATTTCCCTGAACCTGCATTTCCTTACTTACACAATTATGAGATCAAGAATCAATTTCCCTTAAATAATGTAAATAAATCACTTTAGTAGTTCCTGATATTCTCTTATTCTATCAAGTGTATATCTAACATAAAGAGAAAATATGTATTCATTATTTCTATCTGTGAACTGTGTAAGTATTGAAGGAAGGATACAGGGAGCTATGGGTAAAACTGGAATAAGCATATCAATAATAGACACAAGAGGGTATGCCCTACAAAAAGTTTTCAATTGTATATTTTAATGCATTTTATTACTCAATTGTTACAGAAGAAGAGCTGCCTGAACAGACTTGATCTACCATGTCTTGGAGACACTGTTAGTTATCCATCAGAAGTAATGCATTTGGTGACCAAGACTCAATTCAATGAGCACAAAAGATCAGCTGGAAGTGGAGAAGGTGAAAAAAAAAGTTTAGCTCCCCCATCTAGTTAAGTAACACAGTTACTCCCAGTAATTAAGGCAAGTGTTGGCTATTTGGCAGAAAGGTTGAACAGGATTTTAGAAAAGGTTAAAAAAGCAAAGTGAAAGAAGTTTCTGCTACACTGCTACATTTTCCCAAATGATTGGCTTTGTGAGTAGGGAATAGGAATGGATCCTCTGGGGATAAGTAACATACTTTTCTTCCACATCTGAGTTAAAAAAGGAGTAAGAGGGATACAGAGCAAAATGTCTATCCATGATAACATTGGAGGACAGGACATGGTTTATATATACTGCTGTAATGGGCTGCATAATATTTTCACTCCTGCAGAAGATAAACTTACTGACCCAGTCATAGTCATAGTCAGATAACTGAAAGCCTCCATGTATTTTCTGGAGAGCACCTCCACAGAAAATCAGACCCCAGAAAGCATTGAACCAATCATACTCACTTTCTTCTCTTCAAATCACCAATTAAGGAAGTTGCTCTACCTCTCCTTGCAGAGGAGCAAGTGAGTGGGTGAAGAGTGTACTTTCCATATGTTTCTCTCCAGGGGAGGGGAAGTGGAAAGTCTTTCCCTTTATGATTCCATTAGGCTTGAGAATAAGGGTCCTGCTTTCAGCTTTTTCTGGTGGATATTTATTTGGTTGACCACTATTCCTAGGTGGTAGCCAGGGTTCAAGTCCGACACAGGCTTGAAGTAAGTGTTTCTGAAATGATTAACTTACCATCAAAGCCATCCTCAGAGGTATATAAGATATTTATTACTATCTCCATTATACAAGTGATGTATTAGAGGTTCAGAAAGCTTGCATGATTTATTGTGTGCCAGGTCTGGAAGTAGGACAACAACCTCCTTTGTAATGCTTTTATGCAAATTCATGTACTTTGTCATTCATTCAACTTTCCACTGTCTCATCCATTCACTCACAGATTTATTCCACTTGTTCATTTATTTATTAATAATTTTATGTATGAAACATGACATTACATCCTAGATTTTTTGTATGTATATCAGTATAGTAGTTTCCAATATTCAATGAGATACATTGTTTGATTTCATAGAACTTAATTAGATTTCACTTTTGGTGGAGTTTTTTTATGTTAATATTTATGAGGAACAAAAACAACAAAATATAAATATAAATAGATTTTAGAAAAATTGAACACTACAGAATGGAAAGAAACCCATCATATTTCCAATAGTATCACTGTTGTTTTGATACAGTTCTTTTTGAAAACAAATATTGGTTGGATTTCTCGTACGATCAGGTTTGGTGTGAGACTGTTTAATATTTCATTTAATGCATCTTTATAATCCTTATAATAATGTCAATGCAGAGCAATACTAGTTATATTCTTGAAAATAATTATAGCTTAAAATAACAACAGAAAGTTATCAGTACTTTTTTTCCGTGAAAGTAAATGAAATAGCTTTCAAGTGGCAGCCTTGTATAACTTGCCTCATTTCACTAATGCCTAGTGAAAATACAGCCACATTTCCTAAAATATGAACCTTCTTTTTCAATTCATGACATTTTTGTCCCTTCCACACTTAGTCTTCTAAGCTGCTCTTGGAAATGTCACCAGTGACTCCAAAAGCAACAAATCTGATAGACAGTTTTCTGAATTAATTTTAAATGACAGATGCTCAATAAAAATTGGTACCCTTAATCATTCCCTTGTTGAAAGTTTTCTCTTCCCTAGGTAGATAAAAGGAATCACTCCTACTAATACTCTAACTGCTTATTATCCCCAGTTTTTTTTTTCTGGTAATATGCTTTCTTTCCATCTGAGTTCCTTAATATTAATATTCCTCAATGTTGTTATTGGGTTGATTTTCACCGAATTTACTGTTAAGACTGTCTCATCCCTATACTTAACCTAATCTGTAGCTTATACACTATTGACTCCTAAGTCTAGATGTTTTTCAGAGAGAATGTATTTTCACGTGTGCTAAAAAAAATTTTGTTCATTGGAAAATACAGAAAAGTTGAAAGAAGGAAGTGCATATGGTTCTATTAGAAATAATTGCTGTGACTTTTGGATGTTTTTAAGAATTATTTATTGCTCTATTTCTTTAAATATTTTTAATCATAATATATTCAGATTTTATTTTGCATAAAACTGGCTGGCTTGATCTTGCCTTGAATTTCGATGACAGGATTATATTTAAACTAACTTTAATCTGACCATAAAAGCCCATTTTTTTAAGTTTTCCTTTAGGGATGCTACAAGAGTTAGCAGAATCTGATCCTCAGTACAACTTCTCAAATTCCTCTTTGGACCACTTCCTTTTCAGTGCCCTTGCTACTCTACCTCTCTTTCTTCCTCTTTGGTAGGAAGCAACTCATAGAAAGCCTTTTGCCCTAAGGCTCCCTACATTGCAATCCTTCTTGCACTGTTTTTATATCTTTTTCTATAAATAAGTAGTTCTCCCAGCACCTCACAAAAATCTCATGAATAGCAGCCTCCAATCTGTTACACTTAATATATATCATATTTTAAAACTTTTTCATGAACAATTCTTGGAGGAATTTCTCTAAATTATCAGTTTGATTATGTAACCTCCCAGTTCAGAGTCTCTCACTGACTGTTCCATCCTTACCCCTGATTGCCTTACTGGTGAATTTCAAACTTTTAGCTGAGGATATAAAGCCATTCACACACATCCAAAATCGTGCCTAACGCTTAACATAGTAAACATTACCTTTTTCCCTTTATGATCTGGCTCCTGTCCATCTATCTGGCATTATTTCCTGTCACTCCTTCCTGAACTCTGTACTCTGTTTTGCATTTCTCAGAAAATGCTGCTTATCTTGTTTCTAAGTAATTCTGGAATAGTTTTCAAATACTTTTCCCTTTCTTTGAATCCCACAATTCACCCTACCAGATCAATATATTCCATTAGGATAAAGCAGAAATATTACTTTCCTCAAAAATCCATCTTCTATTGCTAGCTGCTTGTCATACGTATAATGGACTACCGTGTAGTTATTAAAGCTCATGATTAATCATTTGTAATACTGAGAGAATTAACTTTGGTCTATTTCTATACAATAACAAGACAGCTTATGGAAAGTTGTATCACTAATATGATCCTGACTCTATAAAGAAGATCACAAAATACGTACCAATTTTTATAAGGGATTGTGCCTGAATGGTAAAATATTGAATAATTTATTTTTTTCTTTATACATTTACAAGTTTCAATAATTTAGCTAAGATAATGTTTTACTTTTACAATAAAGAAAAAATATTTTTAAAGCCTTGAACATATCGCTTAGCAGAATATTTAGGAAGAATTCCTTACTAATTTTTACTTATTGAGCAGCAATTAGAGCTCTGGCAGAGAGTAGGAGCCGAGATAGTTACAAGAGAGAGAATCTTCTTTATTTTTGAGAATTGCTTAAGTATGATTGGCTATGAATTTATGACTCATGTAAAAATTTGAGGTAATAAAAATCTTACGTGACCTAGCTTACCTGTTGCTAAACTGAATTTTGGATGCTGAGATAGAAGTTAGTAGGAAGAGGACAATTTCATATTGAAGGATTGGTTGGTTAGAGACAAAGCACTGCATCTTAGTTCAAAATGCATGCAGAATCTTTTAAGGGCAGTCATGTTGTGTGAGCTAAGATTAATTGGTTTCATTGACAAGCGTATTGGTCTAGTCATTAATGATGGTGTTGGCTGAAAAGGGGATGACAGATTAGCGAATCATGACAGGAAAGAGTCTGCTTATAAAAATGTAATCTTGTTGCTTTCCTTGCTTATAGGAGAAAGCATGATTGATCATTCAGATTTAATTTTAAATCACATATCGAATGCTTTCATTGACAACCATTTCACACTATTAAAGTCCATGGCATTTGTTGCACTTTGATTCCATTCCAAATTCTACAAAAGCAATATATATTTTATTATTTTAATTAAAGATTTTGTTAGACAAGTACTATAACAACTTATTTGCACTGTAATATAGTCAAACAATTCGTAAGCCTATAGAGTAAAATGAGCCTTTCCCTATAACATGTTCAACCCTACCTGCCACTTTTTCCCAATGCTTGCCATCATCTAAGAGGTAGCCATTGTTAAGGCTGGTTTGTACTCTTACAAAATTTTACCTATATAACTATGGGCACATACATGTAAAATTAAATATATAAACAGATAGATTACATCTTCCTATGTATATATATATATATATATTCATGTATAGGTATACACACAAATATGTGTGTATATATATGTGTATATATATATATATATATACTCACAAATGGGAACATCTTGTACACAGTATTCCTTTTTTTAAAAAAAAAAGGTTAAATAAAGTTTAATGAAAACCATTATGCCAAACTTGAAAAAACTAGAGGAAATGAACACCATTCAAAAAAAATACCATATTCATTCAAGGACAAATAGAAACTTTAAATAGTTCCAGAATCATTAAAAAACAATAAGTAAATAAATTTTATGCCTAATTATACAAATAACATGTCTAACAATTTTATAGATGATTTATGTCACATATATAAGAAAAAAAATAAAGCGTGAGAATTCAGTGCATATGATTAAGTCACTGCTGGAGATATCTACATTGTATATTGGAATGCCTTGTTCATGTGCCTGCTACTTTGCTTCCAATACACTTTTCTTTTTTTGTGCCTTTTTTATTTAATAAATGTGAATTTACAAAGTACAACTTTTGGATTATAGCGGCTTTTTCCCCCATAACCTCCCTCCCACCTGCAGCCATCCCATCTCCCACTCCCTCTCCCATCCCACTCTTCATCAAGATTCATTTTCAATTATCTTTATATACAGAAGATCAACTTAGTATATACTAAGCAAAGATTTCAACAGACTGCACCCACACAACTGCACAAGATATAGAGTACTGTTCGGCTAGTAGTTTTACCGTTAATTCTCATAGCACAATACATTAAGGACAGAGATCCTACGTGGGAAGCAGGTGCAAAGTGACTCCCGTTGTTGATTTAACAATTGACACTCTTATTTATGATGTCAGTAAACACCTGAGGCTCTTGCCATGACCTGTCAAGGCTATGGAAGCCTCTTGAGCTCACCATCTCTGAACTTATTTAGTCAAGGCCATATCACAGTGGAGGTTCCTTCCCCCTTCAGAGAAAGGTGCCTCCTTCTTTGATGGCCCGTTCTTTCTGCTGGGATCTCATTCACCAAGATCTTTCATTCAGGTAGTTTTTGCCACAGTGTCTTGGCTTTCCAAGCCTGCGAGACTCTCATGGGCCTTTTAGCCAGATCTGAATGCCCCAAGGGTTGATTCTGAGGCCAGAGTGCTGTTTAGAGCATTTGCCATTCTATGAGACTGCTGTGTATCCTGCTTCCCCCGCAGAATCATTCTCTCCCTTTTAATTATATCCTTCATTATTTGCAGACACTGGTTTTATTTGTGAAATCTCTTTGACACTTAACCTATCATTTTAATCAATTATGTACTTAAACTTATCACTTTAGCAAGTGAGATGGCATTGGTGCATGCCTCCTTGATGAGACTGAATTGGAATCCCCTGGCATATTTCTAGCTCTACCATTGGAGGTAAATCCAAGTGAGCATGTGCCAAACTGTGTATCTCCTCCCTCTCATATTCCCACTCTTATATTTAACAAAGATCACTTTTTAGTTAATCTTAAACACCTAAGAATAATTGTGTATTAATTACAGAGTTCAACCAATGGTATTAAGTAGAACAACAACAACAACAACAAAAATACCAAAAGGAATAAAATAGTAAGTTGTTCTTCAACAGTCAAGACAAGGGCTGATCTGGTCATTGTTTCTCATAGTGTCCATTTCACTTCAATGTGTTTTCTTTTAGGTGCTCGATTAGTTGTCATCGATCAGGGAGAACATATGATATTTATCACTTTTGGACTGGCTTATTTCACTCAGCATGATATTTTCCAGATTCCTCCATTTTGTTGCAAATGACCGGATTTCATTTTTTTTATTGCTGTATAGTATTCTATAGAGTACATATCCCATAATTTCTTTATCCAGTCATCTGTTGATGGGCATTTAGGTTGATTCCATGTCTTAGCTATTGTGAATTGAGCTGCAATAAACATTGAGGTGCAGACAGCTCTTTTTTTTCCAGTTTAATTCCCTTTGGGTAAATTCCAAGGAGTGGGATGGCTGGGTGATATGGTAGGACTATGTTCAGTTTTCTGAGGACTCTCCAAACTGTCTTCCATAATGGTTTTACCAGTTTGCATTCCCACCAACAATGGATTAGTGTCCCTTTTCCCCCACATCCTCCGCAGCATCTGTTGTTAGTTGACTTCTGTATGTAAGCCATTCTAACCGGAGTGAAGTGAAACCTCATTGTGGTTTTGATTTGCATTTCCCTAATGGCTAGAGATCCTGAGCACTTTTTCATGTGTCTGTTAGCCATTTGGATTTCCTCTTTTGAAAAATGTCTGTTAAGGTCCTTGGCCCATCTTTTTATTGGGTTGTTTGTTTTGTTGCTGTGGAGTTTCTTGATCATTTTATAGATTCTAGTTGTTAATCCTTTATCAGTTGTGTAGTTTGCAAATAATTTCTCCCATTTTGTTGGTTGCCTCTTCACTTTCCTGACTGTTTTTTTGCTGTAAAGAAACTTCTCAATTTGAAGTAATCCCATTAGTTTATTTTAGTTTTGACTACCCGTGCCTCTGGGGTCTTCTCCAGGAATTCTTTGCCTGTTCCAATGTCTTGAAGGGTTTCCCCTATGCTCTCAATTAATTTCATGGGGTCACAGCATATATCTAGTTCTTTGATCCATGTTGAGTGGATTTTTGTATATGGTGTAAGGTAGGGGTCTTGGATCATACTTCGACATGTGGACATCCAGTTTTCCCAGCACCATTTGTTGAAGAGGCTCTCCCTGTTCCAGGGGTTGGTTTTAGCTCCTTTGTCGAATATGAGTTGGCTGTAGATGTTTGGATTGATTTCCGGTGTTTCTATCCTTTTCCATTGGTCTATCCATCTGTCTTTGTACCAGTAACAGGCTGTTTTGATTATTATGTCTTGAAGTCTGGAATTGTGATGCCTCTGGCTTTGTTTTTATTATAAAGGATTGCTTTAGCTATTCGCAGTCTCCTGTTTCTCCATATGAATTTCAGCATCATTTTTTCTAGGTCTGTGAAGAATGATTTTGGTATTTTGATTGGTATTGCATTGAACCTGTATATTGCTTTTGGGAGAATAGACATTTTGATGATATTGAGTCTTCCAATCCATGAACATGGCAGATTTTGCATTTTTTGTCTCTTCTACTTCTTTCTTTAATGTTTTGTAATTCTCATCATAGAGATCTTTAACATTCTTGGTTAAATTTATCCCAAGGTACTTGATTGTTTTTGTGGCTATTGTGAATGGGATTGATCTTAGAAGTTCTTCCTCGGCCATGGCATTGTCTGGTACAGTGTTCTGTAACCTAGTTTTCCATTAATAATTTTCCATGCCAATACAGATATACCTCAATTTTTTCTAACTACTGCATGCTAATTCATAATATTAATATACCAAAATTCATTCCTCTTTTGAAGAACACTTAGATTTTTAAAAAAATATATTTATTTATTTATTTATTTGAAAGGAAGAGTTACAGAGAGGTAGAGGCAGAGAGAGTAAAAGTCTTCCATCCATTGGTTCACTCCCCAGATGGACACAACGGCTGAAGCTGTGCCGATCTGAAGCCAGGAGCCAGGAGCTTCTTCCAGGTCTCCCATGTGTGTGCAGGGGCCCAAGAACTTGGGCCATCTTCTACTGCTTTCCCAGGCCATAGCAGAGAGCTGGATTGGAAGTGGAGCAACCGGGATACGAACCAGTGCCCATGTGGGATGCCAGCACTGCAGACTGAGGCTTTACACTCTGTGCCACAGTGCTGGCCCCAGAACACTTAGATTTTGCTGTTGTTGCTGTTTACTTCTTTGTTTTCTTACAAAAAATGTTTCAGTTCATATGTTTGTAAATAATTCCTTCGGTTGAGTGCAAACATTTCTTTATGACATATAGATTTAAGATTGACTTTACCATTTCTGCCCAATTAAAAAAATATGTGAAGATATTGCAAAAAATCATGGAGAATGAAATTAAAATATAAGCTATGTAACAAAAATAATTTGAAATCCATGCATGTAAAGAATCTTCAAAAAGTTAATTGATAGAGCTTATTATGGAAACAATGCATGAATTTAAAAATGTTTTGTGCCAAAATGAATTTATCTTTTAATTCCATTTTTCCACAAAACTTTTGAGGTGCCTTTGTATTTTTACATTTTTGCCAATCAATGGAATGACAAAAATGTTCTGCCGTATTATTGTAGTTTGTAATTAACTTGATTGCTAATAAGATTGAGCATATTTTCTTATTTTAAGTTGCCAATTGCATTTTTTCTTGGGATACTTGTCCATGTAGTTTGCTTATTTTTTTTTATCAACAATTTGTAGACATCTGTTAAGGATATTGAACTTTGGATTAAATGTAATACATATAGGGGCCGGCGCTGTGGTGCAGCAGGTTAACTCCCTGGCCTGAAGAGCCAGCATCCCATATGGGCACCGGTTAGAGACCTGGCTGCTCCACTTCCCATCCAGCTCTCTACTGTGGCCTGGGAAAGCAGTAGAAGATGGCCCAAGTCCTTGGGCTCCTGCACCCATGTCAGAAACCTGGAAGAAGCTCCAGGCTCCTGGCTTCCCATCGGCACAGTTCTGTCCATTGCAGCCAATTGCAGAGTGACCCATCGGATGGAAGACCTCTCTCTTTCTCTCTGCCTCTCCTCTCTCTGTGTAGCTCTGACTTTCAAATAAATCTTTATAAAAATGTAATACATATATTGAAAACAATTTTTCCAGACTGTCACTTGTCTCTTGTTTCACTGTTTTCAGTATTTGACAACTCTCTCTATGTTTCAGACAGAAAGTCCACTGTGATTCTTTTTCTTGTTCCTCCAAATTAAGATGGCCCCCACTCAGCTTCTTTCCAGACATTGTCTCTGGTTTTCATAATTTTCAATACAATATGCCTAGGTGTGATTGGATTGGTTTTAGGTAAATTCTTTGATAGTCTGAATTTTTTGACTTTTTGAATCTGTAGTTTGGTACCCATCATTAATTATTTTAAAGTTTTCAAACATTATCACTTCAAATATCTTCTTTTCTTTCTAAAACTTGCATTACAGTATCCATTCCCTGGATGTTCTATACAGATGTTTGTTAAATTTTTCTCTCTACATTACAGTTTGGGGCGATTTTACTGATATGTCTTCAAGCTTACTTATTTGTTCCTTGGTCCTTTCCACTCTACTGATAAAGCTTTTAAAGGCTTTTCTTTTTCTTCTGTTATAATGGTTCTGATTTATAGTATTTTCTTTTGATTCTTTCATAAAAGTCTCCATCTCTCTGCTCACAGTACTGGACTGTTCATGAATGTCATGAACGTTCTTCTATTACAACCCGTAACCTATTAATTACAGCTATTTTAAATTCCCTTTCTGATAATCTCAGAATGTATGTCATATCTGAATCTGGTCTGATGGTTGCTTTGTCTCCGGAAATTATGTTTCTTCTTGTATTTTAGCATGTCCTGTAAGTTTTTACTGAAACCAGGGTATGAGGTATCGTGTAATAAAAAAAAAAAAAATGAGATAGGGATCAGTGCTGTGGTGTAGCGGGTAAATTTGCCACCTGCAGTGTCAGCATCCTATATGGGCGCTGATTTGAAATCCAGCTGCTCCACTCCTGATCCAGCTCTCTACCACAGCCTTGGAAAGCAGCAGAGGATGGCCAAAGTTCTTGGGCTCTGTACCTGCGTGGGAAACCTGGAAGAAGCTCCTGGCTCCTGGTTTCGGATCGGCTCAGCTCTGGCCATTGCAGCTATTTGAGGAGTGAACCAGTGAATGGAAGACCTCTTTTCTTCCCCTGCAACCCGTCTCTGCTTCTTTGTAGCTCTGTCTTTCAAATAAATAAATAATCTTTTTTTAAAAAATGAGATAAATAGATCTTTAGTGTGAAGTTTTGTTAATATGGCTAAGAGTGGGGCAGTGCTTCACAGAGCTATAGGTGTCAAGGCTTCAAATCCCTTTTGTATCCTTGCTTTTGTGTTCCCTGTTGTCTTTCAGGTTCCTTCAGAGCTTCTTCCCAAATATGTCTGAGTCTCACAGCTCTTTAAGCTGTAATGTGCTCTGTTTATATTAGGCCTTTGTTGGCGTGGTAATGGATATAGAGAAGTCACTTGTCTTTTAATGTTATTACTCATTTATCATATAAAGATTATAACACCTTTGTATAGTCAAATCATGCATTCTTTCCTTTGCAATTTCTGGGATCTGTTGTCTAGTTTAAAAAAATCTTCACTATCCCAGGATTATCCTAGAATTATAAAAAAAAGATATCCTACATACTATTTTAATGCCTTTTCTTTTCTTTTGAAAAATGTGTGTGTACTCGCATGTTCATGCACGTGTGTGTCTGTGTATAAAATATGTCCATATAGGCTAAAGAATAATAATGGAAAAAAATCCATTTACTTGATATGTGGGCATGTGGGTCTACTATGCTGTAAGGCCCTATGTGCCTATGTCTGATTTTTATACTCCGATTTATCCTCAGGAGGTAAACCATACCTGAATTTTGTGTCATTATCTTGATTTTCATTATAGTTTGTCTATATATGCGAAAATAACATATTAATTACATGTTCCCAATAGCCAAGTTGACACATAAAAATAAACATCACATCTGTTTATTCTTCTGTGGCTTGCTTTTTTTTTGGGTCTAATACTATGTTTTTGCAATTGCCCATGTTTTTGGAGGTAGTTCATTTTCATTATTATGTTCAGTTTTGTTTTCAGTATGCAACTATTTATCTGTAAACTGTCATTTGTGTTGTCTCTCCCTTCCTCCCTCCCTCCTCATGTCAGTCTCTCCCTCCCATCTCTCTGTCACTTTGCCTTTCAAATAAATTAATTCATCTTTAAGACAAATAAATAAAAAATGGACACTAATCCACTGTTGGTGGGAATGCAAACTGGTAAAACCACTAAGGAAGATAGTTTGGAGAGTCCTCAGAAACCTGAATATAGTCCTACCATACCACCCAGCCATCCCACTCCTAGGAATTTACCCAAAGGGAATTAAACTGAAAAAAAAAAAAAAAGAGCTGTCTGCACCTCTGCTGGTTCACTCTTCAAATGCCTGCAACATCCAGGGATGGACCAAGCCAAAACCAGGAACCAGGAACCCTATCCTGGTCTCCCAAATAGGTTGCAGGATCCCAAGTACTTGGATGATCTATTGCCACCAAAGCTAGTCATATCAGTAGGAAGCTGAATTAGAAGTAGAGAAGCCAGGACTTGAACTGGCATTCTGATATGGAATGTCAGCATCACAAGCTGTGATTTGGTCCACTGCACTACATTGCCAACCCCGCAGTAGTTATGTGTCAATTCATTTCTATGGAGATTTCTTTCAATGATGTCATCAAATTGATTATTCCTGGCATATAGGAGAACTAATGACTTACACATTTTAAATATTTTTATTTACTTCCAATTGCTCTTCAGCTTCTCAACTAATTTTCGTGAACTTTCCAGGAATGTGATCATAATTTCCACAAATAAGTAGCTTCTTGTCCTCTTTCCCCATATTTATACCTTGTAACATCCAGTTTATCTTTGAGTGCATTAGCCATGACTTTCTGTACAATGTTAAGTCTATTGAACATGAAAAATTTTATTGTGTTGTTCTTGGTATTAAAGGGAATGCTTTTAAGGTATATGTTAACAATAGTGGTTTTCCTCTAGGTGCCACTAATCATATTTAGGAAGTGCCTTTATATTTTATTACTTATCTTTGTTGATTGCTTGTTTGTTTTTCGTTCCTGTGGTTCTTTTATAATTAGCAATTGTATAGAATTTTATTAAATGCTTCAGCACAGATTAAGAGGTTTGTGTGAATGTTACCCTCTAACTTTCATTTTCTTAATTTTTAAACACTCATATTCATATGGTAAACTTAGTCATAATGCATTTCATATTTTCTCATTTATGCTTCTAAATGAAATTCAACTATTGTTTTCTTTTTTAAAAAATTTATTTTATTTATTTGAAAGAGTTACAAAGCAAGGTAGAGACAGAGAGAAAGGACTTCTATCCATTGGTTCACTCCCCAATTGGCCACTACGGACGGAGCTGCGCTGATCTGAAGCCAGGAGCCAGGAGCTTCTTCTGGGTCTCCCACACCTGTACATTGGCCCAAGGATCTTGGCCATCTTCTACTGGTTCCCCAGGCCATAGCAGAGAGCTAGATAGGAAGTGGAGCAGCCGGGTCTTGAACTGGCGCCCATATGGGATGTCGGCGCTTCAGGCCAGGGCCTTTACCTGCTTTAACCTGGTCCCGATATTTTTTTCTTTTAATCTCAGCATCTTCTCTTCTATTCTTTCTTTTTTGGGGGGAAGAGGAGTGTTTTGGTAGTCTCATAAAATGAATGGATAGATTTTCATCGTTTTTGTGTTCAGGAATAATGATGTCTGATCCTGGTATGATTTTTAAAATTTACTTTTATTTATTTGAAAAGGAAAGAAACTGAGAGAGATGGAGAGAGAGGCAGACAGAGAGAGAGAGAGAGAGAGAGAGAGAAAGAGAGGAGGAGGAGGAGGAGGAGGAGGAGGAGAGAGGCATCTCCCATCTATTGGTTTACTCCCTATAGGCCCACAGTAGTCATGGCTGGGCCGGGCCAAATCCAGGAGCTGGGAACCCATGCCAGGTCTTCCACATGGATAGCAAGGACCCAAACTGCGTGAATCGTCACCTGGGGCCTCCCAGGGTGTTCAGTGGCAGGAAGCTAAAATTGAGAGTAGGACAGGATTCAAACCTCGATACTCCAATATGAGATGCAGGCATTCCAAGTGACATCTTAACCACTGCACAAAAGCCCATCACTGGTGTAATTTTGACAGGTAGATTGTGATTACTTCTAGTATATTAACTATGATGTTCAGATTTCATACCTCTTCTGAAACAGTTTAAATTTCTCTAGAAAACAATTGAGTTAATGTGAAATTTCAAATTAATTGACATAAAAGTGTATATATTTTTCTCACTCTTTAAATCTTCTCTATATCTGTCATTATTAATTATCTATTCTGTCTATATTAATTATCTCTGGTTTTCCTGTACTTTATATGTCTTCTCACTGAATCTGGTGTTTCCTTTGCTTTCAAAATAAAATGCTTTTTTAAAATTATGTTTTAAGCTATTGATGTCATACTTCTCTTGTTTCTCAATAAATGTAAAACTTTATGCTTTCAATTTTCTAAAAAGTTGTAATCTAGTATCTTACATTCTCTTGTTGGAGAAGGTAGTTTGTGACAGTCTAAGGGAACTGGGGCAATAAAAAGTGAACTGTTTTGAATCTCATATGTGAATAGCCAATCCAATATACTAAATACCATTAAACCTATTAATTCCATTTCTTTGCATTATTGGATAAGTCACAATCCTTCAGTTTTTTAACACCCAGAAAATTTAGAATTTACTATAATTCCTCTGAAAATAATATAAAATTATAACTTTTCCTATGTAAAGAGGCTATAGTTACACAGCTATAAGGGAAGTTTTTGTTGTAACTCACATTTCAAAGTGAATGATAACAATTAGGATTCAGGTACAAAGTGACTGAGTTGCTTACATTTGGATCATGATACTGTTTGTCTTACGGCCTCAAGTACACTCTCAAAGCAAGCTTTGCCAAGTCCTATCCTATGAAAGTACAATACTAAAATCACAGTCTTTGGAAACACAGCATTTCCTATTCCCTCAGCACAGGGTCAACTTTGTGGCCTGAAGGCTCCTGCACAAGGACTTGCATGTAATAAACATTTGTTGCAATAAAATCTGTTCTTTTGAATATTTGTAACCCAGATGTCAGCTGGGACCACTCTGCCCATTAAACTGAGATTAGATCAGCTAAAATATTCTTTGTTCATCTTATGGAAAATGTAATGTTCCTTGCCAAAATTTTTGTAAGTTCCTGGAGACTGATATTTCTCCTTGTCAACTCTGACTCTGATTTTCAACTTTAATGAATTCTAACTCTCCATTCTGTGTCTTCCTTTCATTCGGTCTGTCCTCAACTTGAATGAAGGGAATACTGTTAGCATATCATCCCACCCATGGATATCACTCATTTGAAATAACTCTTTCTTGTGGGCTTTTATTAAAGATTTAGGGGTGGATGTTTGGCACAGACGTTAAGACACCACTTGGAATGCCTGATGTCAGAGCACCTGGATTCCAGTCCTGGCTTCACTTCAGATGCCAGCTTCCTGCTACTGTGCATCCTAGAAACCAGCAGATGATGAACCGAATAATTTCACGTGCCATCCATGTGGACAACTAGTCTTGAGTTCCTGGCTCCTGGTTTTGGCCTCAGCTAGCCATGGCTTTTGTGGGCATTTGGGAGTGAATCAGCAGGTCAGAGGTTTATCTGTCTCTGTGTCTCTGCTTTCCAAAATAAATAAATAAGTAAACAAAGTATAAAGTAAAAGGAGATTCAGGACTATCAATGAAAGATGTTACAATGAACTAAATCACAGATAATTTAAAATTGAATATTATATTTCCATATATTTTAAAAAGTTGTTTGTCAGTTCAGGCACCAAATTTGTCTCACATTGTCTCCTTTCTATTTGTTTTTCCTAGTTCCTTTACTTTCGCCCACCTTTTCTTACACTCCGACCTCCTTTTAGTATAGTCTATCAAAACAGCTTGAAAACCTCATTATTGTCTCCTTTGAACAACTGTCCAAAGCTTTGTAGTTGTAGAGACTTGAGGTGTTATTTTATTCAGAGATGATCTAGTTCAAGATAATTATTGCGTAACCAAACTCACATGAATTTTATGTGTCTAAATATCAGTAAAAAAATTTTTTTAACAAGGATGTACATGTATTTTTTTCAGAGATCTAGAAACATGTTCTAAATCTCAGGTAAGCCTCACAGACTCCATATGTTAAGCACTCCTCTGCATTCATGGAGTTCAAGGATAAGATTTCAGTTTATTTTAATTTCATAACATATTTATAAGTTAATATTAATTTCTAGTAACATGAAAATTGGGTAAATATTTTCCTGCAGGAGAGTCATATAGTAATGTGTCACATTTATGTTGTGGATTACAGAAAAAAATCCTCTTATCTTGGTCATATATTTTGAAGTCCTTATTTCTTTTATGGAGCACAAAGCATCCTATTCATCATCCTTAATGACTCTAAACTTCTAATACAATGTCCATATTTGGAACCTAAGTTTATGACTTTGGAACTTAATTATCAACTGTTCTCTAGAAGTTGAAAGTCTAGATACACTCTTCATGTGATTTGACTCATCTATTGTATATATGAAGTGTTTGGTATCGCAAATGTACTATGGGAAATTAGTAGGACAGAGTTCCTGCCTTTGAGGATTTATAGGATCAAGTGGAAATAAGCATTCTGTGAAGGAACATCTAGGAAACATTGCTTTTTTTGTTTTGTTTTTGGATTCTAAGGTCCCCATTCTCCTGTTACTTGTAATCATAAACATTCACATTTGTTATGTAATACTCCTAGTTTCCCATACTTTTCGGTCTAAATCCATTAGGACGACATGCCTTCTTGTTCCTTGAATCCATGAACGTGCTCCTGCTTTTGAGCATTTGCACTGGCTCTTCTGTCTGCCAGGAACATTATATCCCAGACATCAATATGATAATTTTCTCACTTTATTCAGACTTCTCCAGTGTCACCTCTTCATGGAGAATTTCCTTGACCATGTATATGTCATTCTCAGTTCATCATATTAGTCTATATTATTTTTCATCTTGACACTTATCATCACATATTCTTCATCCTCAATTGAATATAAGCTCTATAAAAAGAACTTTCTATGTTTTTTTTTCACTGCTGTATCTTCAGCACCTAGAGCAACTTGAAATTATAGACATTCATTATGTGCTGAATGCTGAATGATTATTATCTAATTTCTTGTGTCCACTTAGGGATTAAATAAACCATTTTGTCATTATCTGTAGATATATCACAGAACACTGATTTTTCAATTTAAATATTTTATTTTAGATACATCTATTATCAAAATTTAGTATATAAAGTGCATTTAAATCTGTATTTAATAATATCAAATCACAAAGGCAAATTTATGATGTTTCCACTTAACAAGCCATGCACAACCTCTAATTTACTTTGTTAATTATATAAGACTGATATGTGAGCTGTCAAACTCAGATTTCAAGCTGATGTTATTTTTAGGAGATTTTTAAAATTCTATTTGGAAGACAGAGAAAGAAAAAGAGAGAGAAAGAGAAATAAAAAGGTCTCCAATCTGCTGTTTCATTTCCCAAATGCCTGTAAAAGCTAAGGTTGGGCTAATTTGAATGTAGGAGCTGCAAACTCAATCTGGGTCTCTTGTGAGTGGCAGGGATCCAACTATTTGGGCCATCACCCGCTGCCTCCTTGCAAGTGCATTAGCAGGAAGTTGGAATGAGAAGTGGGCCTGAATGGAGTCCTAGCACTCTGATGCAAGATTAAGTTGCCCCAATTATCATCTTAACTACTGTGCTAATTGCTCAATCTCAGGAAATTATTTACAAATGAAAAATTTCAAGTGTGAATTATTATTTTCAATAAATGAAAATCAAAATAAGATATAATAATCACAGCATTTTTCTTTTTTAACTCTAGTTTTTGAAATAGAGATATTTTCATATGCTAAATAAGAATTCTGATTGGATTATTTTTAACCTAGAAAACTATTATTTAAGGTACACAAACTTCTTGCATTTCATATATACAATTTAGGAACATAGTGATTCTTCCCAACCTACTTTACCTCCCAATTGCACTCCCACACTTTTTCCTCCTCCTTCTCCTTTCCCCATTTTTATTTTTTACAAAGATATATTTTCAATTAACTCTATACACAACAATTAACCTTAAAGTTAGTAAAGAGTTCAGTAAATAGTATGGGGAAAAAATTGTTCCTCAAAAGTTGAGACAAGCCAGCACCGTGGCTCAATTGGCTAATCCTCCGCCTGGGGTGCTGGCACCCCCAGTTCTAGTCCATGTTGGGGCGCTGCTTCTGTCCCGGTTGCTCCTCTTCCAGTCCAGCTCTCTGCTGTGGCCCAGGAAGGCATTTGAGGATGGCCTAAGTGCTTGGGCCCTGCACCCACATGGGAGACCAGGAGGAAGTGCCTGGCTCCTGACTTCGGGTCAGCACAGCGCGACAGCCCTAGCAGCCATTTTGGGGTGGGTGTGAACCAACAGAAAGGAAAACTTTTCTCTCTGTCTCTCTCACTGTCTAACTCTGCCTGTCAAAAAAAAGTTGAGACAAAGGCTATTCAAAATTATCACATCTCAAAGTGTCAATTTCACTTCTACAGATTAGTTTTTAGGTACTCTTAGTTACCACATTACAGAGATAACATATGAGATGGTATTTGTCTTTTGGGGACTGGCTCATTTCACTAAGTATAATAATTTCAGTTGCTGCATCCATTTTATTGTAAACAACAGTATTTCATTTTTAGCTGCTGTGTAGTATTCCATATTGTACGTATACCATAATATATTTATCTAGTTTTCAGTTGACAGATATCTGGGTTGATTCCATATCTTAGCTATTGTAAATTCAGCTTCAATAAACATTGGGATAGAGATAACACTTTCATATGCTGATTTCATTTTCTTTGGGTAAATTCCCAGCAGTGGGAATGCTGGGTTGTATGGTAAGACTGTATTCAGATTTCTGAGGCATCTCCATACTATCTTTCACAGTGGCTGTACCTGTTTACATTCCTGCCGATAGTGGATTAGGGTACCTATTTCCCCATGTCTTCACCAGCATTTGTTGTTTGTTGATTTCTCCATGAAACCCATTCTAACTGAGGTGAGGTGAAACATCAATGTGGTTTTGATTTGCATTTCCTTGATGGCTAGTGATCCTGAGCATTTTTCATGTGTCTGTTAGCCATTTTAATTTCCCCTTTTGTAAAATGCCTGTTTGAGTCCTTTGCCCAATTCTTTCTTAAAAAAAGATTTATTTATTTATTTATTTATTTGAAAGGCAGTGGTACAGAAAGGCAGACACAGACACAGAGGGAGGTATTCCTTTTGTGGTTCATTCACCAAATGACTACAACAATGGCAGGAGCTGGGCCGATCTAAAGCAAGGAGCCAGGAGCTTCTTCCAGGTTTCCAATTTAGCTGCAGGGGTCCAAGCACTTGGGCCATCTTCTATTGCTTTCTCAGAACATACCAGAGAGTTGGATCAGAAGTGGAGCAGCCAGGACTCGAATTGGCACCTATATGGGATGCTGGCACCGCAAGCGATGACTTTACCCACTATGCCACAGCACCAGCCCATTACCCATTTCTTGACTGGATTGTTTGTTTTGTTGTTGCTGAGGTTCTTGAGTTCTTCATATATCCTATATATTAATGCTTTATCAGTTGCAGAATTTCCAAGTATTTTCTCCCATTTTGTTGGTTGCCTCTCCACTTTGCTGAGTGTTTTGTTTGCAGTGCAGAAGCTTCTCAGACTGATGTAATACCATTTGTCAATTTTGGCTTCTGTGGTTCTAGCGTTTTTTCCAAGAAGTTTTTGCCTGTGTCAATGTCTTTCAGGGTTTCCCCAATTTTCTCTAATACTTTGATGGTATCAAGTCATAGATTAAGATCCTTGACCCAATATGAGTGGATTTTTGTGTAAAGTATAAGGGAGGGGCCTTGCTTCGTACTTCTGCATGTGGGGATCCAGTTTTCCCAGCTCCATTTGTTGAAGAGACTGTCCTTTCTTCAAGGAATGATTTTATTTCCTTTGTCAAAGATAAATTTGTTGTAGATGTGTGGATTGATTTCTGGAGATTTTATACTGTTTCATTGGTCTACCCATCTGTTTTTGCCAGTACAAGGATATTTTGATTATAACTGCCCTGTAGTATGTCTGTTTTTAAAGGCTTATTTATTCATTTGAAAGAGTTACACAGAGAGAGAAGGAGAGGCATTGAGAGAGAGATAGAGAGAGAGAGAGTCTTCCATCCACTGATTCACTCTTCAGTTGGCTGCAATGGCTAGAGTTGTACCAATCCGAAGCCAGAAGCCAGGAGCTTCTTCTGGGGCTCCCACTTGGCTGCAGGGGCCCAAGCACTTGATCCATCTTCTACTGCTTTCCCAGACGATATCGGAGAGTTGGATCAGAATGGAGCAGCCGGGGCTCAAACTGGCACCCATATGGTATGCCAACAGTGCAGGCAGTGTCTTTACCCACTGTGCCACAGCGCCAGCCACGTGTACACCTTGAAATGTGGTACTGTGATGCCTTGGGATTTGTTTTTGCTTTATGTATGAGATTGCTTTAGCTATTCAGAGTCTCTTGTGTTTCCATATGAATTTCAGCATCATTTTTTCTACATGTGAGATGAATGTCATTTGTATTTTCACTGGGAACACATTGAATCTGTAAATTGTTTCTCTGATATGGACATCTTGATTATATTAATTCTTCCAATCCATGAACATGGAAAATTTTTTCAATTTTTTATGTTTTGTTCTATTTCTTTAATGTTTTGTAATCTTCATCATATATATCTTTGACCTTCTTAGTTAAATTTATTTCAAGGTATTTAATTTTTTATAGCTATTGTGAATGGGATTGCTCTTAGAAGTTCTTTGTCAGCCATGGTATTGTCTGTGTATACAATGTTATTAATTTTTGTGTGTTAACTTTATATCCTGACACTTTACTAAACTCTTTTATGAGTTCCAATAGTCTTTTAGTGGTGTTTTGGATCCCCTATTTATAGAATCATGTCATCTGCAAATAGGGATAGTTTGACTTCTTCATTCCCAATTTGTATCCCTTTGATTTCTTTTCTTGTCTAATGGCCTTGGTTAAAACTTCCAGGACTACATTGAATACTAATGGTGGGAGTAGGCATCCATGTCTGCTTCCACATCATAGTGGGAATGCTTCCAACTTTTCCCCATTCAATAAGATCCTGGCCATGGTTTTGCCATAAATTACCTTGATTTGGTTTGAGGGATGTTCCCTCTATATCCAATTTGCTTAAGGTTTTCATCATGAAAAGATGTATTTTATCAAATGCTTTCTCTCTATCTAGTGAGAAAATCACATGGTTTTGTTCTTTAGTTTGTTAATGTGACATATCACATTGATTGATTTGCAAATGTTGAGCCAACTCCACAAACCAGGGATAAATCCCACTTGATCTGGGTGAATGATCCTTCTGACTTTTTGTTGGATTTGATTGGCTAATATTTTGTTGAGGATTTTTTGCATCTATGTTCATCAGGGAAATTTATCTATAGTTCTCTTCTGTTGTATGTTTTTATGGTTTAGGAATGAAGATGATGCTGTTTTCATAGTAGAAGCTTGGGAGGGCTCCCTCCCTTTCAATTGTTTTGAATAACTTCAGGATAATTGGAATCAGTTCTTCTTTAAATGTCTGGTAGAATTCAGCAGTGAATCCATCTGGTCCTGAGCTTGTCTTTGTGATGAGCGTCTTTATTACTGATTCTTCTGCATCTTGGTTATTGGTCTATTTAGGTTTTCTATGTCTTCATGGTTCAATTTTGGTAGGTTGTATGTGTCCAGGAATCTATCCATTTCTTCTATGTTTCTGATTTGTTAGCATACAGCTCTTTGTATTAACTACTGATGATTCATTTTATTTCTGTGATATCTGTTATATTTCTTTTTTCATCTCTGATTCTATTGATTTGGGTCTTCTCTTTTTTATTTAGTTGGGCCAATGGTGTATCAATTTTGTTTATTTTATATTTTTTCAAAAAACCAGCTGTTCATTTCAGTGATTCTTTTTATGTGTTGCTGTTCTTTCAATTTTGTTTACTTATAGTTTTTTTTTTTACTTTTTTTTTGGATAGGCAGAGTGGACAGTGAGAGAGAGAGACAGAGAGAAAGGTCTTCCTTTGCCGTTGATTCACCCTCCAATGGCCGCTGCGGCTGGCACGCAACAGCCGGCGCACTGCGCTGATCCAATGGCAGGAGCCAGGTACTTATCCTGGTCTCCCATGGGGTGCAGGGCCCAAGTACTTGGGCCATCCTCCACTGCACTCCCTGGCCACAGCAGAGAGCTGGCCTGGAAGAGGGGCAACTGGGACAGAATCCGGCTCCCCAACCAGGACTAGAACCCAGTGTGCCAGCGCCACAAGGCAGAGGATTAGCCTAGTGAGCTGTGGCGCCAGCTCTTACTTATAGTTTTAATTATTTCTTTTCTTCTACAAATTTTGGGTTTGTTTTTTTTCTTGTTTTTCTTGGTCCTTGATCTGCATTGGTATCTCATTTATTTGGTACCTTTCCAATTTCTTGATATAGGCACCATTTGCTCTAAACTTCCCTGTTAACACTGCTTTTACTGCATCCTGTACGTTTTTATTTGTTGTATTGTTGTCTTCATTTTGTGATTCTCTTTCGATTTTTTATGACCCACTGTTCATTCTTGAGCATGTTGTTCTGTCTCCATGTGTTTGCACATGTTCTAGAGATTCTTGAATTGTTGATTTCCTACTTCATTCAATTGTGGTCAGAGAAGATGTGTGATACAATTTCAATTTTTTTTGAATTTGCTGAGTCTTGCTATATGAACTAGCATGTGGTCTATCATAGAGAAAGTTCCATACACTGATGAGAAGAATTTATATTTTACATTTGTAGGATGAAAAGTTATATAAATATCAGTTAGGTCCATTTGTTCTACAGTGTCCATTAACTCTGTTATTTCTTGCTGATTTTTTTTCTGCTTCATCTGTCAGTAGCTGAAAGTAGGGTCTTGAAATCTCCCAGTATTATTGTATTGGAGTCTATGTCTCCCTTTAGATCCCTTAACATTTCCTTTAAATAGTCAGGTGCCGTGTAATTTGGTGCATATACATTTATAATAGTTACATTTTCCTTTTGAATTGATCCCTTAATCATTATAGTGTCCTTCTTGGTCTCTGTAACAGTTTTTGTGTTAATGTCAATTTTGTCTGATATTAGGATGGCTACACCAGATCTTTTTTGGTTCCTTTTAGCATGGAATATCTTTTTCCATCCTTTTGCTTTCAGTCTGTGTGCATATTTTTGGTGAGATACGTTTCTTATAAGCAGCAAATAGCTGAGTTTTATTTTTTAATCCATTCAGCCAGTCTATGTTTTTTTTTAATCTGGAAAGTTGAGGCCATTTACTTTCAAGGTGACTATTGATAATGACTTGGCCCTACCATTATTCCATAAATATTTCTATTGTTACTTTGGATTTCCTTTATACTTTTACTGGGAGATTTTCTGCCCTCACATTTTTTCACAGTGGTGACTATTTTTCTGTGTTTCTGTGTGTAACACCTCCTTAAGCATCTTTTATAAGACTGCTGGGTGGTAACAAAATCTTTCAATTTCTGTTATTTATTTATTTATATTGATTTACTTATTTATTTCACATTCGTTCATAAATATGAGCTTTTATTCTCTTAATTCATGAACTATCTGTGCATTCTATCTTAGGCTATAGGGTTTCTAATGAGAAGTCAGCTGTGAGTTTAATTGGAGATCTTCTGAAAGTGACCTGGCATTTCTCTCATCCATGTTTTATTATCTTTTCTTTATGATTTACTGTGGAAAATTTGACTACAATGTGTCAGGGTGAACCTTTTTTCTGATCATGCCTATTCAGAGTTCTATGTACTTCCTGTACTTGTATGTTTCTTTCTTTCTCTGAATTGGGGAAATTGTCTGTAATTATTTCAATAAATAGCCCTTCTATTTCATTCTCTCTTTCCACACCTTCCAGAACCCTAAGACCTGTATGTTGGGTCGTTTCAGAATATCCCTCAAATTTCCAACACTGTTTTAAATTTTCCTCATTTCTTCTTCTTTTTTTTTTATCTTACTGTAAAATTGCCAGAGATTTTTCTTCTAACTTAGATATTCTTTCTCTGCCTCACTAAATCCTTTGTTAAGGCTTTCTACTACATTTTTATTTATCTACTGATTTCTCCATTTCTAGTATTTCATTTTTATGTCTCATTAAAATCTCAATTTCATGGGAAAATTTTTCATTCATGTTGTGTATAGATTTCTTTAATTCATGAATTTACTTCTGATTGTTTCTGAGTAATCCTATGATTAATCTTTTGAATTCTGTTTCCAGCACTTCATCATTCTTTAAATCTTCACATTCTATTATTTAATTTTTTTTGTGTTCCTTTGAGGGCATGATGTTTTCTTCCTTATTCTTGTTTCTTGAATTTCTGCATTGATTTTTAGGCAATTGTGGAGATACTTGATTTTTTTTTCTCTGATGGCTTTTATCTGTGAACTATGCCTCGGAGGCTTAGTTTGGTGTCTGCTCTTTCAGTGAATACCCAGAAGCATGTGCTGGTGTGGACAGGGAGCTCTGTTCAATGCTCTAGGGTTGGGGGAGTATCCAAGGTGACACCCAAGTTGGGCGTAGTAGTTTGCCTCTTTTTTTTTAATTAGAGGGCACAGTTTGACCTCTGTTGGCATTGATCTCTCCTCTCCTCCAAGTTAATCAATGCCCAGGTGCTAGCCTCAATGGGTTCAATGTTCATCCGTGCTGTCACACGAACCACACAAAGGATCTGTGCAGTCTTCAGTGTGATCAAGGATCCTGCTTCAATGACCCACATCAGGCAATCAGGGAGCGCTGCTTGTGTAGAACTGCACACAGCAATTTCCCAGAGACCCATCAATACCCTATACCCTCCCACACAGCCATAGTGTTTCCACAGTCCCAGTCTACAAGGCTCAGACAGTCACAGGGCACTAAGGATCTGCTCTGCCCTGCCAGCCCATCCTGTCCACAGAGAGGCAGACATGCTCCCAGATCCAGCTGCCTGTGGGTGTTCTGCCTAGGCAGTTTAAGTTTAAGCTACAGAGCCTGTGATGTGTTGGGAAGCTGGGGGCACCTCACAGTCCTACATGGGTGTGCAGCCTCCATCAATCCTCAAGCCAGACTCAGGCATCTCCTCTTGGCTGGTTGCTTGGCATATGAACACAAGCTTGCGCAGCTGTTACATATGCCCAAAATGGCACCTGCCACCTCTCAGCCAGTTGCAGGTCTCCATTGTTAGGGAGATGATGAGAGAGGAACATTCCCGTTTCTTCCTTATAGGTTGGCATGTACTCTGTTCCCCACAGGGTTCCAGGCTGGACTCACTAGGCTCTCCCCACAGCAATATCACCAGTGGCTTTGGCTGCAGCATTCTAGTTGCTCACTTCACTCTCCAAAGCTGGTGCTGAGGCTCTTGGCTGGTAGGGTCTTGTGTTGTGTCTATGCTCCAAATGGCTTCAATGGCCAGACCTGCACCAACCTGAATCAAGGATCCAGGAGCTTTCTCTGGTTCTCCCACAGGGGTGCGGGGCCCAAGGATTTGGCAATCTTCTACTGCTTTCCCAGACCATGGAAGTCTCTGCTTTTTTTTTTTAACAATATTCCCCTAGCCTAAAGCAGTAAGCTCCCTCCCTATTATGCCATTTTGGGATTTCCCAGATTGGATTATTGCTGTTTTTGTCTGCTGGAGAAAATTCTAAAGTATATATATTATCAATAGTATGCTATTATCCCCTTTATCTTTCAAGAACACTAATTCTTTTTAAGAAAAGTTTTGCTTGGAAGAGAGAGAGAGGGAGAGAGGGAGAGAGGGAGAGAGAGAGAGAGAGAGAGAGAGAGAGAGAGAGAGAGAGGCCTTCCATTTCGTTCTTCACACTGTAAATGTTCTCATTAGCAGAACTCCATTAGAGTCTTTCACATGGGTGAAAGGAAGCTGAGAACTTGTAATATCATCTGCTATGTCCCATGTGCTTTATTAGCAAGAAGCTGTCTCAGAAGTGGAGGTGAGAGTTGATACCAAGCACTTTGATTTGGGATGCAGACATCCCAGGCAGTGGCTTAACCTGCTGTGCCACAATGTATACATCCCAAAATAGAGTGCCACTTCTCATCTAGCTTCTTGCAAGTGCACACTCTGGAAAGCAGAAAATGAAGGCTCAAGTACCTGGATCACTGCCACCCAGGTTTGTGACCTGGATTGTTTTCCAGTTTCCTGGCTTTGGCTTGGTCCAGTCCTGGCTGTTGCAAGCAGTGGAGTGAACTAGTGAATGGAAGGTACTTCTCTCTCTGTCTCTATAACTTTCAAATAAAATGAAAATTAAATAAAAGATTAAACACTACCTTGTGGAGCTGGCATTGTGGTATAGTGAGTTAAGTTGCTGCCTGTGACACTTACATCCTATATTATAATGTGGTTCATGTCTTGGCTGGTCCACTTCCATTCCAGCTCTCTGCTAATGTCCCTAGGAAAGAAGAAGATGATGGCCTGCGTGCTTGGGCACCTGCCACCCACGTGGGAGACCCAGATGGAGTTCCAGGATCCTGGCTTCAGCCCAGCCCTGGCCATTATGGCCATTTAGGTACTGAACTAGTGGATGGAAGATCGATCTCTATGTCTCTTACTCTTTCTCTCTTGGTCTCCCCCCTCTCTTCATGCTGCCTGTCAATAAATAAATAATGAATAAATAAATAAATAAATATTTTTTAACAATAAACACTATCTTGGTCATAAACCAATATCCAAATAACAATGAATTTATTTCTGGGTGTTCATTACATTCCATTGGAAATATTTAAAATTATGGTGACAATATTACAGTGACTTGCTTATTATAGTATCATAATTATACATATCATCTGGTATGCTATCATTCCTATCTTTAGCATTCCAATTTTTATTTAAATTTTAGAGTAAACTTGTCAAGTTCTACAGAAATACCCTGTTGGTTTTTGAGTGAGGTTATATTACAATCCAATTATAGATCAATTTCTAGAGAACAAACATATCTACAATGCTGTCTTCCAATTCATGAGCATGTTATATTTTCCCATTAATTTGTGTTCTGTAATACATTTCAATGCTTTTAAAATATTTTTCATGCAATATATGTAAGACTTATTTGCAAGTACTTTATTTTTATTTTTCTATTTTTAGTGTTGTAATTTTAAAAATTATACTTCCTTCTTGCTTATGCATATATATAAATGGAAAGTCGACATTCATAAATCAGTCTCTTTTCAATCAGGATTATTGATGCTTAATTGACATAGAATAAAAGCTTCCATTCTCAAAGAGTGCACAGTTTTATGAGTTTCAATAAACAGCAACAAAATCAGTATGTAAAACAATCACTTTCAACAATTCAGTCACATTCTGAAATGCCTCTCATGTCCCTTAATGGTCAATTTCTGCTTCTAATTCAAACTTCTGGAAGCAACTGATCCTTTGTTTATCTTACAGTTCTGCATATTTGAATATGCTATATAAATGAAATTGTGTGTTAGTCATTTGATTCAGACTTCTTTAGCTTAGGAAAATGCATTTGAGATCTGTGTCTGGTGTTGTATACATCAGTAGAGCATTCTATTTCCTTGCTGAGTTGAATTTCATTGTTTGGATGTAACATACGGTTTGTTCACCTATTCACCAGTTTCTATTTTTTGCAATTATGAACAAAGCCATTAAGATATTCATATGAAGTTTCTTTATGAAAATAAATTTTATATCTTTGATAAATTCCTTGGAGTAGGACTGAGGAGTTGTATGGTAAGTGTCTGTTTAACTTTATAAAACAAACTGTAAATCTGTTTTCCATAGAGGCTATATTTTTGCATTCCCATCAGTTATGTGTGAGAGATGAGAACTGCAGTACTCTGGACATATAACTCCATCCAAAGCTCTACGCTAAGTGATGATCAGCTCTATAGCATGACTTCTAGCGATGTAAATTTGTGTCTTTAGGACGACCTCAGCCCCTCCATAAAATGCCTGCCTGAGGAAACCCAATACTGCCAGAAGAATTTAATGTTTGTTTTTGCTAACACCTGGTGATAGGTCCTTGACCTCCTTTTCTTAGAGCATTTACTGAAATGGACTTAAAATTGTGAATCTTTTATACATATATGTATCCTACAACTCAAAAGCATCCTTGAAAAAACTATTCATTTGAAATGTAATCATCAGTAAAGATAAGTCTTTTTTCTTCCAGTCTCTGTGACCCAATGGAATCCTAACTTGACAGTTTCCAACTGGCAGACACAGCTGGCCTAATCTATAAATTACACTGACCAGCTCTTTGTAATTTTTAAATTGAGCCCTGATGTCTTCGATAGCCACTACTTCATTCTCACTTTAAAACACCCAGTCACCTCTGCATAAATTGGAATGCAGCTCAGTTTTCTTCTTTATTGTTAGCAGTTACTAAATAAAAATCTATTTTCACTGCTTTATCTTTGACAGAGTTTCAGTTGCTCTGCATCCTTGCTTGGCATTTTATTTATAAATTTTATTTTAGCAAATGTATACTGATTATCTCATTGAAGTTTTAAGTATGTCTCTGTAATGACTAATAATATTTAACATTTTTTTCATGCATTTATTTGATATTGGTCTATTTTCTTTTATAAAGTGTTCAACTATTTCCCCATTTTTTGTGTGTAGTACATTTTATTAAATTTTAAAATATTTGATATATTCTAGATATCATGCACTTAAGAGATATATATATGTTTTCCAGTATGTTCCCTATTCTGTGTCTTTTCTTTCTAAGAGCAAAAATTTTGAATCTTGATGAAATCCATTTATTTTTCATACAGATTTTGCTTTTGGCATCATACATAAAAAATCTTCGCCTATATCAAGGTCATAAATATTTTCTCTTGTATATTCATATAAAAGTTTTATAGTTTAGGTTTCACATTTACATCTATTGCTCATTTAGAATTAAATTTTTATGTGGTGCAGTATATGAGCAAAGGTTCATTTTATGGAATATGGCTTTCTAATATACCATTTGAATACCTCGGTCAACAATCGATTAGACACGTATGTATGGGTCTTTTTCTGGAATTTTTTTTTGTTCCATTTATCTATGTAATTGATCTTTTAACGAATTCCATACTGTGATTGCTATTGTTTTATAGAAAATCTTAAAAATTAGATAGTATGAGTTTTCCATCTTTGTCCATTTGAAAATTGCTTTATTCTAATTCCTTTGCTTTTCAACATCAGCTTTGGAAGCAACATTTCAATTCCAACGAAAAAACATCTCAGGATTTCTATTAGAATAGTACTTGAAATGTAGATCAACTTCAGTGGAATTTACATTTTAACAATATTGAGTGTTCCAATCCATATACATAGTATATCTTCCTTTTAGTTTAGGTTTTCTTGATTTCTTTCATTAGTGTTTCATAGTTTTCGACATACGGCTCTTACATGTATTTCATTAGAATTATACGTCAGACCTTCACACTTTGGGTGCTATGGTAAGCTACTATTATTTCAATTTCTACTTGTTCAATATTCACATATAGAAATATAATGGATTTTTGTATTTTGACCTTTTATTTTTATATTTTGCTAAGCTCACCTATTTAGTAACTTTTGTTTGGTATATTGTCTGTGACTAGTTTTATTTTCTCTTTTTCAGTCTTCATGCATTTTCTTTTTTCTTTGTTGTGTTACTGTACTATATACCACCTTCAGCACCATACTGAATAAATGTGGAGAGCCAGCATCCTTTCCTTTTTCATGATCTGAAGGAGAAATCATTCAATCTTTCACCATTAAGTATGAAGTTAGCTTCTATGCTCTTATAGTTGCCCTTTATCAGGGTAAGGGATAGTCTCTAGAGAGATTTCTTTTGCTTTCTGTTTTTAAAATCATAAGTGAGCATAGAATTTGTACAAATGCTTTTCTGAGTCTATTGTGAGGATCATATATTTTTTAAGTCTGTTGATATGGAAAATTATATTGTTTAATTTTTAAATGTTAGCATTCTTTGGGTATAACCACTTAATTTGATCTCTTTAAAATATATTACTTGATTCAATTTGCTAATCTATGTTTTAAATTATTTATTGATCCATCTTTATTTATTTGAGAGAGAGAAAGACAGACTGAGCATACAGAGATCTTCCATGTCCTGATTCACCCCCAAATTCCTGCAACAGCCAGGATCAGGAAAGGCCAAAGTTAAGAACTCAACCTACGTCATCCATGTGGGTGGCATAGATCCAAGTAGTTGAGCCATCACCTCCTGCCTCCCAGAGTGTGCATTAGCAGGAAGCTGGAATTGCGAATAGATCCAGGACTTAAATTCAGGCACTCTGATATGGGAAGCAGGTGTCCCAGGCTGCATCATAATTACTGTGCCAAATGCCTATTCCATACTAATATTTAGTTGAAAAATTTTATATGTAGTTTGTGAATGTTCCTGAGAGACAGTGTGTTGCAGTTGTGAATTATCATTACATATCTGGCTGATTTTCTAATCTCTTCTGTTATTTCTGGTAGCTTGTAGATTATTTTGATTTATTCATACAAAAAATCATGCCATCTATAAATAATAAGCTTTTTATTTTCTTCCTTCCAAATCCTCATGCATCCTCATGATTTTAACTATTTGTGTGTGTGTGTGTGTGTGTGTGTTTATTTGACTGGCCAGGACCTACAGAGCAATGTTGAATTGATGTGATAAAATAGTGGGCATGTATATCTTGGCTTTGATTTAAAAGTACTTTGAAATTTTTGTTTCATATGATGTCGTAAAATTTTATAGATATTCTTAATAACTTTAAGGATGTTCTCTTCATCAGAGTGCCTGGGTTTAAATTTCAACTCTACTCCTGACTGTGAATGCACATCTGGGGTGGTAGAGTAATTGGATCCCTGCCACCATGTGGGAGATTCAGCTCAAGTTCCAAATTTCTGACTTTTGCCTGGCCCAGCCCTGGCTGTTTCAGGCACAGGCAGAGTGAACCAGAAGATGCGAGATTTGGCCAGGCCAAAGGCAAGAACTCAATTGGGGTCTCTCAACACTCTGGGTACTTGACCCATGATCTGCTGCCTCCCCAAGGCATGTATTAACAGCAAACTGGATAAGAAGCTAAGTATCCAAGATTTGAACCAGGTATGCCAATACATGATGCAGCCATCTCAAGCAGCGAGTTCACCTCTGAGCCAAACACACACACTATGAAAATATTTTAAGCTATTTACTTCATTTGTATTTTATTTATCAGAATCTTCACAGTTTTTATTTCTTCTTAAGTCAACTTTGGGAATTTATATATTTCCAGGAAATTTTTCATTTCATCTAACCTTTCAAACCTTGTTGACATAAGTTTTCTGAGAAATCTTTCTAATATCTTCTTTAATTTTGATTGTTTTCTTTCTCATGTGCAGTATAACTATACCTTCTTCTTGAAGAAAAATATTACTATAAGGTTTCTATATCTGAGTCCCATTTTGATGTTCATGAATCTCAGTGACATGCTTGGTACATCTATCATCTACTAAGCTTTTTTTTAATATATACAGGCTATCATCAGATTTCACCCAGAAAAAGAATGGATTTGTTTTTTACTGGAGTTAAAAGATTTAAAAAAAAAACTGTTATAGCTCATGATTTTCAGGAATTTTCTTAAAATCTTATTGAAATTCTTCCTCCCCTTTTCTCTTTATCCTTCAGCTATTAAATGTAAGAAATATTGTATTTTTCTTCAGGTACAGTAAAATAAACAGAACTGTATTGAAGCTGCAGGTGTATGATTAATACTATATATACACTGTAATCTTTTGGAGGCAAGCATATTGATGGCACTTGAATTTCAAAGTACAGTGTATGTGGGAACATTTTTCCTTATAATATTGAAACTACTTTTCTCTCTGTTTCTTCGGCTTGTTATGTACCAAACCAGATACCTAAAGGATACCATTTTGACAGTATGTAAAGTTTGTAACTATTAGTAGTTTTTGAAAAAGAAACAAACTGAAAAAAAAATTCGTGACTTGGGAAACTTAGACTTAAACAAAATTGTGCAAAATTGTGAGGGCAAAGCAGGAATGTGACAGATACTATAATGCTTAAGAAAATATTTGTTGCATTATTGTATTATTATTTTTTATGCATTACAATATCTGCCTTGAAATCTCATTGTAGTAGACTTCATGATACCACCTATTGTCTTATATTTTATGTCTTTTCATATCAATCATCTACATAGTTTTGTTCAAGCAAGTATCTCTTACACTAAGATAGAGTGGTTATGCATGAGGGCTCTAACTGTTCCCTCTTTTGGTTTGATTCCTGTTCTATTGCCTTTTGCCATTTGTCTGCTGGAAAGCTATTGAACTCTCTGATTCCTCATTTATTAAATGAGGCTAGTACCTGCCTTACATGACTGTCGCGAGGGTTTAGTAAATTAATCCATGAAAAAATTTGCCGTAGTACTTGGTGCCTAGAAACATCCAATTAGCTGCTTTTAGTACATGTGACAGTTATTTAGGGGCCGGTGCTGTGGTGTAGTGGGTAAAGCCGCTGCCTGCAGAGCCATCATCCCATATGGGCTCCGGTTCATGTCCAGGTGCTCCACTTCCAATCCAGCTCTCTGTTATGGCCTGGAAAAGCAGCAGAAGATGGCCCCTTGGGCCCCTGCACCTGCATGGGAGACTCAGAAGAAGCTTTAGGCTCCTGGCTTCAGATTGGCACAGCTCAGGCTGTTGTGGCCATCTGGGGAGTGAACCAGCGGATGGAAGACCTCTCTCCCTTCCTCCACTTCCTCCTTCCCTTTCTCTCTCTCTTTCTCTCTGCCTCTGCTCCTCTGTAACTCTGCCTTTCAAATAAACACATAAAATATTTTAAAAAGACATTTAATTGTGTTTACTGATGTTAAGATTAATATATGGTTCTGTAGATCTTTAGTTTTTGATTTTTAGAAATTTAGTCCTAACCAAACTGTTAGCATATAAAAATAAAGAAGATGTGGGGGGTAGAGCCAAGATGGCAGAATAGTGAGGGAAAAGATAGTTTAATAAAAGTGGAGTTACTATAGTCTCAGGAAAAGGTTCGGGAAAAAATTGCAGAGGAAACTCTCCCAGATCTAGTGGATGTGACACAGAGGACCTACAGGGAGAGCAAGATCACCCACGGCGTGGAGGACAGCCGCAGAGTCTGCGCGCCAGCGCTGGAAGGGGAGGTGAGACAAAAACCTCGGTAACCCGAGATATTGGCAGGGAAAGGCAGAAAGAGCCTAGAGGGAACGAAAGTCCCACTGGGGAAAGCTCACCAGGCTGACTGGAGGAAAGAAAAAAATGAGTAAATAAGGGGAACCGGCATGGACACCAGCCTCTCTCTCCACTCACCTTACAAAGCAGAGCAAACAAAGAGCAGGTGCCGTTTTGAATATACATAAAGTGGCGCCCGCCATCAGCCAAGCAGAAAAACCTGACTCTTGTGGGGAGAAATAACAGGAGGTTAGGACCTAGTGAAAGTGTGGAGCTAACGAACTGAGATTGTGAAAATCTGAGGTTGGGCAAGAGAACTCATCGAGTACACAAACTCGGTAACCTTGGCAACCCAGTGAGAGACTGCGGAGAAATTTGAGACCACATTGAGGGCTGCATAAACCTTTGTGCGGTCCCTGGGGTAGAAAGAGCAGACGAATACCCACAGGGGCCAGATTTCATACATCAACTACCCTCAATTCCACTTAGCTGTGCGGAATTACTTCCCTTCTGAGTCAAAAGAGAGAGAGAGAGAGAACAACCTGGGTGAGTCATCTGTGACACACCCTTAACCCTGAAGAACCAAACAGAGCACTCTGGCCACACCTATCACAGCCTCTAAGGATCCATCAAAAGCACACAGTCCACTTAATCTAGAGTCATAGTATAACAAAAAAAAAACTCCACATTGAAGAAACCAAAGAATATCTCTACAATGCCAAACAACAAACGCAAAAACTGAGGTAACAAGAACAAGGAAGACACTATGATGCCCCTAATTGAAAAAGACACCCCAATTCAAGATTATGAAGATGATGAGATAGAAGAAATGCAAGAAGCGGATCTCAAAAAATTGATAAGAACATTAAGAAGTTCTCAAAAACAAATTCTTGAACTACAGAAATCCTTAATGGACAAGACAGAAAATCTTTCTCGCGAAAGTGAAATATTAAGGAGGAATCAAAATGAAATGAAACAACTAGTAGAACATGAAACTGGGATAGTGATAAGAAATCATAATGAAATGAAGAATTCAATAGATCAAATGACAAACACGTTAGAGAGCCTTAAAAACAGAATGGGTGAAGCAGAGGAGAGAATATCGGACTTAGAAGACAGAGAACAGGAAAGTATACAGTCAAACAAAGAAAAGAAGAGGAAATTAGAAATCTAAAAAATATTGTCGGGAATCTACAGGATACTATTAAAAAAGGCAATATTTGCCTTCTAGGAGTTCCTGAAGTCATGGAGAGGGAAAAAGGATTAGAATGCCTTTTTAGTGAGATACCAGCAGAAAATTTCCCAGGTTTGGAGAAGGACAGAGACATCCTAGTACAGGAAGCTCATAGAATCCCTAATAAACATGACCAAAAGAGATCCTCACCACGACACGTTGTAATTAAACTCACCACAGTGAAACATAAAGAAAAGATCCTAAAATGTGCAAGAGAGAAATGTTAGATTACTCTCAGAGGATCTCCAATTAGTCTCACAGCTGACTTCTCATCAGAAACCCTACAAGCTAGGAGGGAATGGCGAGATATAGCCCAGGTACTAAGAGAGAAAAATTGCCAGCCCAGAATATTATATCCTGCAAAGCTCTCATTTGTGAATGAAGGTGAAATAAAGACCTTTCACAGGAAACAGAAAATGAAAGAATTTGTCGCCACTCATCCAGCCCTGCAAAAAATGCTTAAAGATGTGTTGCACCCAGAAACACAGAAATACGGTCATCGATATGAAAGAAGGTAAAGGAAGGAAACCTCACAGCAAAAGATCACAGGAAGTCCAAAACATATGTAAGAAAATATCTTTGGCAAATGGCAGGGCAAAGTTACTACTTATCAATAATCACATTGAACATTAATGGCCTGAACTGTCCAGTTAAAAGACACCGATTGGCTGATTGGCTTAAGGAACAAAACCCATCTATTTGCTGCTTACAAGAAACACATCTTTCCAATAAAGATGCATGCAGACTGAAAGTGAAAGGCCAACAGAAATGAAAAAAGAGTGGATGTAGCCATCTTAATATTGGACAACATAAACTTTACCACAAAAACTGTTAGGAGAGACAAAGAAGGGCACTATATAATGATTAAGGGATCAATTCAACAGGAAGATATAACGATTATCAATGTATATGCACCTAACTACAGGGCACCGGTTTATTTAAAAGATTTGTTAAGGCACTTAAAGGGAGACTCAGACCCCAATACAATAGTACTGGGGGACTTCAATACTCCACTCTCAGAAATAGACAGATCAACAGGACAGAAGATCAACAAGGAGACAGTAGATTTAAACAACACTATAGCCCAAATGGATCTAACAGATATCTACAGAACTTTTCATCCTACACATAAAGCATTTACATTCTTCTCAGCAGTACATGGAACCTTCTCTAGGATTGACCACATACTAGGCCATAAAGCAAGTCTCAGCAAATTCAAAAGAATTAGAATCATACCATGCAGCTTCTCAGACCATAAAGTAATGAAGTTCGAAATTAGCAACTCAGGAATGCCTAGAGCATCTGCAAACACATGGAGATTGAACAACATGCTCCTGAATGAACAATTGGTCATAGAAGAAATTAAAAGAGAAATCAAAAATTTTCTGGAAGTAAATGAGGATAACAGCACAACATACCAAAACTTATGGGATGCATCAAAAGCAGTGTTAAGAGGAAAGTTTATATCAATAGGTGCCTACATCACGAAATTGGAAAGGCATCAAATAGATGAGCTTTCAATGCATCTCAAGGATCTAGAAAATCTGCAGCAAACCAGACCCAAATCTAGTAGGAGAAGAGAAATAATTAAAATCAGAGAAGAAATCAACAGGATTGAATCCAAAAAAACATTACAAAAAAATAAGCCAAACGAGGAGCTGGTTTTTTGAAAAAATAAACAAAATTGACACACCATTGGCCCAACTAACTAAAAAAAGAAAACACCCAAATCAATAAAATCAGAGATGAAAAAGGAAACGTAAAACAGACAACACAGAAATAAAAAGAATCATCAGAAATTACTACAAGGACTTGTATGCCAGCAAACAGGGAAACCTATCAGAAATGGATAGATTTCTGGACACATGCAACCTACCTAAATTGAACCAGGAAGACATAGAAAACCTAGACATACCCATAACTGAGACAGAAATTGAAACAGTAATAAAGGCCCTCCCAACAAAGAAAAGATCAGGACCAGATGGATTCACTGCTGCATTCTACCAGACGTTTAAAGAAAAACTAACCCCAATTCTTCTCAAACTATTCAGAACAATCGAAAAAGAGGGAATCCTCCCAAATTCTTTCTATGAAGCCAGCATCACCTTAATTCCTAAGCCGGAAAAAGATGCAGCATTGAAAGAGAATTACAGACCAATATCCCTGATGAACATAGATGCAAAAATCCTCAATAAAATTCTGGCTAAGAGAATGCAACAACACATCAGAAAGATCATCCACCCAGACCAAGTGGGATTTATCCCTGGTATGCAGGGATGGTTCAACATTCGCAAATCAATCAATGTGATATACCACATTAACAGACTGCAGAAGAAAAACCATGTGATTATCTCAAGAGACACAGAGAAAGCATTTGATAAAATACAACACCCTTTCATGATGAAAACTCTAAGCGAACTGGGTATAGAAGGAACATTCCTCAATACAATCAAAGCAATTTATGAAAAACCCACGGCCAACATCCTACTGAATAGGGAAAAGTTGGAAGCATTTCCACTGAGATCTGGTACCAGACAGGAATGCCCACTCTCACCACTGCTATTCAATATAGTTCTGGAAGTTCTAGCCAGAGCCATTAGGCAAGAAAAGGAAATTAAAGGGATACAAATTGGGAAGGAAGAACTCAAACTATCCCTCTTTGCAGATGATATGATTCTTTATTTAGGGGATCCAAAGAACTCTACTAACAGACTATTGGAACTCAAAGAAGAGTTTGGCAAAGTAGCAGGGTATAAAATCAATGCACAAAAATCAACAGCCTTTGTATACACAGGCAATGCCACGGCTGAGGAAGAAATTCTAAGATCAATCCCATTCACAATAGCTACAAAAACAATCAAATACCTTGGAATAAACTTAACCAAGGACGTTAAAGATCTCTACGATGAAAATTACAAAACCTTAAAGAAAGAAATAGAAGAGGATACCAAGAAATGGAAAAATCTTCCATGCTCATGGATTGGAAGAATCAATATCATCAAAATGTCCATTCTCCCAAAAGCAATTTATACATTCAATGCAATACCAATCAAGATACCGAATACCTTCTTCTCAGATCTGGAAAAAAATGATGCTGAAATTCATATGGAGACACAGGAGACCTCGAATAACTAAAGTAATCTTGTACAACAAAACAAAGCCGGAGGCATCACAATACCAGATTTCAGGACATCCTACAGGGCAGTTGTTATCAAAACAGCATGGTACTGGTACAGAAACAGACGGATAGACCAATGGAACAGAATAGAAACACCAGAAATCAATCCAAACATCTACAGCCAACTTATATTTGATCGAGGATCCAAAACCAATCCCTGGAGTAAGGACAGTCTATTCAATAAATGGTGCTGGGAAAATTGGATTTCCACGTGCAGAATCATGAAGAAAGACCCCGACCTTTCACCTTACACAAAAATTCAATCAACATGGATTAAAGACTTAAATCTATGACCCGACACCATCAAATTATTAGAGAGCATTGGAGGCTGGCGCTGCGGCTCACTAGGCTAATCCTCCGCCTAGCGGTGCCGACACACCAGGTTCTAGTCCAGGTTGGGGTGCCGGATTCTGTCCCGGTTGCCCCTCTTCCAGGCCAGCTCTCTGCTGTGGCTAGGGAGTGCAGTGGAGGATGGCCCAGGTTCTTGGGCCCTGCACCTCATGGGAGACCAGGAAAAGCACCTGGCTCCTGGCTTCTGCCATCGGATCATCGCGGTGCGCTGGCCGCAGTGCGCCGGCCGCGGCGGCCATTGGAGGGTGAACCAACGGCAAAAGGAAGACCTTTCTGTCTGTCTCTCTCTCTCACTGTCCACTCTGCCTGTCAAAAAAAAAAAAAAAAAAAAAGAGAGAGAGCATTGGAGAAACTCTGCAAGATATAGGAACCGGCAAACACTTCTTGGAAAAGACCCCAGAAGCACAGGCCGTCAAAGCCAAAATTAACATTTGGGATTGCATCAAATTGAGAAGTTTCTGTACTACAAAAGAAACAGTCAGGAGAGTGAAGAGGCAACCGACAGAATGGGAAAAAATATTTGCAAACTATGCAACAGATAAAGGGTTGATAACCAGAATCTATGAAGAATTCAAGAAACTCCACAACATCAAAACAAACAACCCACTTAAGAGATGGGCCAAGGACCTCAATAGACATTTTTCAAAAGAGGAAATCCGAATGGCCAACAGGCACATGAAAAAATGTTCAAGATCACTGGCAATCAGGGAAATGCAAATCAAAACCACAATGAGGTTTCACCTCACCCCAGTTAGAATGGCTCACATTCAGAAATCTACCAACAACAGATGCTGGAGAGGATGTGGGGGAAAAGGGACACTAACCCACTGTTGGTGGGAATGCAAATTGGTTAAGCCACTATGGAAGTCAGTTTGGAGATTCCTCAGAAACCTGAATATAACCCTACCATTCAACCCAGCCATACCACTCCTTGGAATTTACCCAAAGGAAATTAAATTGGCAAACAAAAAAGCTGTCTGAACATTAATGTTTATTGCAGCTCAATTCACAATAGCTAAGACCTGGAACCAACCCAAATGCCCATCAACAGTAGACTGCATAAAGAAATTATGGGACATGTACTCTATAGAATACTATACAGCAGTCAAAAACAATGAAACCCGGTCATTTGCAACAAGATGGAGGAATCTGGAAAACATTATGCTGAGTGAATTAAGCCAGTCCCAAAGGGACAAATATCATATGTTCTCCCTGATTGGTGACAACTAACCGAGCTCCAAAGGGGAAACCTGCTGAAGTGTAATGGACACTATGAGAAACAGTGACTTGATCAGCTCTAGTCCTGACTGTTGATGTACAATGTAATATTTCATCCATTTTAGTATTTTCTCTTTGTTTTGTTCTAGTACTATTGGTTGAACTCTGTAATTAACACACAATTATTCTTAGGTGTTTAAATTTTAACTGAAAAGTGATCCCTGTTAAATATATGAGTGGGAACAAGAGAGGGAGGAGATGTACAATTTGGGACATGCTCAATCGGACTTGCCCCAAATGGTGGCGTTAGAAACGTGCCAGGGATCAATACAATCCCATCAAGGTTGCATGTACAATGCCATCTCACTAATCCAAGTGATCAATTTCAGTTCACAACTGATCACACTGATAGGTCTAAGAGTCAAAGGGATAACACAAACAAGACTAGTGTCTGCTAATACTAACTAAAATAATCAAAAAGGTAGAGAACGATCCAACATGGGAAGTGGGATACACAGCAGACTCATAGAATGGTAGATGTCTTAAACAGCACTCTGGCCTCAGAATCAGCCCTTAAGGCATTTGGATATGGCTGAAGAGCCCATGAGAATATTTTAGGCATGGAAAGCCAAGACACTCTGGGAAAAAAAAAAAAAAGAAGACCTAAATGAAAGTTCTCTGTGAGTGAGATCCCAGTGGAAAGAACGGAGCCATCAAAGAAGGAGGTACCTTTCTCTGAAGGGATGAGGGAACTTCCACTTGGACTAAGACCCTGTCAGAATAAGATTGAAGTAAGCGAACTCAAAAGGCTTCCATAGCCTTGGCAACTCATGACTAGAGCCTAGGGAGATTTCTGACGCCATAAACAAGAGTGTCAAATTGTTAAGTCAACAACAGGAGTCACTGTGTACTTACTCCTCATGTGGGATCTGTCCTTAGTGTGTTGTCCAATGTGAAGTAATGCTATAACTAGTACTGAAACAGTATTTTACACTCTGTGTTTCTGTGTGGGTGCAAACTGATGAAATCTTTACTTAATATATGCTAAACTGATCTTCTGTATATAAAGCGAATCGAAAATGAATCTTGATGTGAATGGAATGGGAGAGGGAGCGGGAGATGGGAGGGGTGCGAGTGTGAGGGAAGTTGGGGGGGGGAAGCCATTGTAATCCATAAACTGGACTTTGGAAATTTATATTTACTAAATAAAAGTTAAAAAAAAAAAAAGGCCGGCGCTGCGGCTCACTAGGCTAATCCTCCGCCTTGCAGCGCCGGCACACCGGGTTCTAGTCCCTGTCGGGGCGCCAGATTCTGTCCCGGTTGCCCCTCTTCCAGGCCAGCTCTCTGCTGTGGCCAGGAGTGCAGTGGAGGATGGCTCAGGTACTTGGGCCCTGCACCCCATGGGAGACCAGGATAAGCAACTGGCTCCTGCCATCGCATCAGCGCGGTGCGCTGGCCGCAGTGGGCTGGCAGCGGTGGCCATTGGAGGGTGAACCAACAGCAAAGGAAGACCTTTCTCTCTGTCTCTCTCTCTCACTGTCCACTCTGCCTGTCAAAAAAAATTTTTTTTAAAAAGTTAAAAATAATAAAGAAGACGTGAACTGTCTAAAATACAGAAACTAAGTCACATTAGAAAGTTAGGACGAGAATATTTACAAATATTTATCCTGAAGATGTCTTTTTTTTACATCCAATGTAACTAATGCATTTATAATTTATTTATTTAAATTTTATTTTTACTGAAAAATAATTATATATATTTGTAGGATACAATGAAATATTTTCATACTTATATACATAGTGACAGTATAAAATCAGGCTAGTAGTATTCATAGTTAACACAATAACACTGAGAGGTAAGGAAATTGTAACCATTAGCATGTTTAAGCTGGGGAAACTGAGGCATAGATGCAGGCCCACATTAAAATCTTATTAAGAGTTCCAAACTAAGTTTACGTGACCATAGAGCATCACTCCAATAGACTGCCAAGTAACAACTCCTCTATTGCTGGCTTATCCAACCAAAGTTTGTTTCTTACTCACATTACTTGTCTAGCACAGGTCAGAATAGTTTTTATACTTTAAAACCAGCACATGTAGCTAAAATGGTAGCGAAGTTCAATGACCCAAGGATGAAACGTGCCTAACTGAGCCAGAATATTTGTACTTGAAACTGTGCAGTATTCCTTGAGGATGGTCTGTGCCTAATGTAAATACAGGAATGCGAAATCACATCCAAGAGAAACAGCAACTTAGGAACTTATGCAAGTCAACAGCTGTGACCTCAGTCAAGCAGGCAGTGGAGTTTTCATTCAGCAGGCTGTGCCTCATGCTTCTTTGGCTAGAGCTATGTATATTTAATTAGTGTCCTCTCACCTTCACAGTACATGTTTTTCCACTTGACAGTTTCTGGCACCAAAAGAATGTCCTTGAGAAAAAAAAGTCAGGCCTATTGACTGCTAAGCATATTATTTGACTTGGTGTTCAACCATTCTGAAGAAAGAATTGGGAATAATGAAAGACAGTGGGGCATACAGCCACTTTAACTGACAGTGTCAGCTCGGTCGAAGCTATTGAACAGTTCCTATTAAATTAGCTTAGCTTCATCTCAGCTAGTTAAAGCTGGCATGCTGACAAATTAGTTTCTATCTGTAAAGAGAAAAAAGGGTAAAGAAGAACAGATTCACATTTGAGGGTTTAGTGACAGTCACATCTCAAGGTCAATAAGAATATGTCCATCACAGAACAGTGTGTGTCCCATATCAATACATTGGATGCTCAACTTCAAAATATTTAGCCCTCTTGCTCACTTTGGCAGCACATATGCTAAAATAAGAATGATACAGAGAAGATTAGCATGGCCCCTGTGCAAGGATGACATGCAAAATATTTAGCTCTTCACTAGGTAAGTACATTCTTCCTGATGAAAATTATTTCATTATTTCTGGGAATTTTAATTGAGATAATTTCATGTTTGGTTGCTTGTTGAAAATCCAAGTGCAAATTTTATTTGTATTTCCAGTCATAGAAATGTTGCACTATATTGTGCCCTACTAGTTAAAATAATCATAAAGATGTTCATTTTCTTACCAACATATGTTTGAAATGACATCAAGAAGAATGTGGGATATACAATTTTAAAGAGAGACAAAAATTGGTCCCAAATGATTTTTTCATCCTGTGGGTCATATTGTAGGCCATATGGAGTTTCAGATTTTGGCCAATGCAAGAGGAAATAACTGTTGTCAACAGAATCTGAGCCACTTTTAGGAATACTTTTGAATGTGGAATAAGACCCTTAACTCCTTTAAACAATTGTTCCTTACATAAACAAATATCATGCATACATAAAATTGCTTCCTTCTTTATATTGCTCACAATCAAAGGAAAATTTATCCTAGAGAAGCCAGAAAATGCACATCAAAACAACCTTTGCTGATTCATGGGTATAGTGAAGACTTTGTCCCATCACTTGGTAATCTCTCCTTTCATTCTTCATTTACTTAGCCCCCTTTTTGTTTTCAGTCGTGGCATTTGCCCATGCCAAATATCTTCACACTCTCAAATCCTCTATTCCCCATCTCTATACTGAGGTTTATTTTGGACCTCATTTTGGTAAGTATGTAATTATATTACTCTGTTTCAAAATTTTAAATAGCTTATGGCTCCTGAAGAATAGCTTTGAATTTTATTTGTTTCATTTTAAAATGTATTTATTTAGGAGGCACACACATGAACACACACAGAGAGAGCTTCCAAATACTCCTAATGTGCAGTGCTGAGCCAGCGCCTAAGCTGGGAGCCAAGAACTCTGTCCAGGTCTCCAACATGGGTGTCAGTAACCACCATTATCTGTTGCCCCCCAGGGTCCACAGTAGTAGGAAACTGGAGTCAGTAGCCTGAGCCAGGAATTAAAATCAAATTTAGCTACTTGAATGTTAGATGTGAATATCTTAATCATTAGGCTAAATACTTGCCCCTGAACATTATATTTTTTAAATTTATTCATATAAAGCAGATTTCATGTATTGCATGTACAGTTTTAAATACATAATGATACTTCTCACCCTCCCTCCTCCTTCATTATTTTTCTTTTAATTTTTGTGATGACATACTTTCAATTAATTTTAGAGTCATAAGCTTAATCCTCCACTAAATGAAGAATTCAACAAGTAGTAAGTAGAAAGATCACTGTTCCTCAGGAGTGTAGACAAGGGTCATAAACAATCAAATACCAAGGTGTCAATTTCACTCATGTGCATTACTTTTTTTGTACTTTATATATTAAATACCACAAATCAGAGAAAACATATGATATTTGTTTTTTGGTGACTGGCTTATTTCATTAAGCATAATGGTCTACAATGGCATTCATTTCGTTGTGAAAGCCAGGATTTCATTCTTTTTTATGGCTGAATAGTATTCCATTGTGTATATATACATTTTCTTAATCCAGTCACCATTTGATGGACATATGGGTTAATTCCATATTTTAGCTATTGTGGATTGAGCTGCTATAAACATGGGGGTACAGATACCTCTTTCATATACTGGCTTCATTTACAAATCGCCAGTAGACACAGAAAATATTCTCAGGATTACTAGCTATCTGGAATATGCAAACAAAAATCACAATGAGTTTTCACCTACCCACAGTTAAAATGGCTATCATTCAAAAATTTAAAAAAAAATTACAAATGCTAGCAAGGACATAGAGATAAAAGGTACCCTAACACTCTGTTTGTAGGAATCTAAACTCATACAACCATTACAAAAGACAGTGTGGAGATTCCTTGGAATCTGAAAATAGGGACTGGCACTATTATGTAGATGGTTAAGCTGCCGTCTGCAGTGGCAACATCCCAAATGGGCACCAGATTGAGCCTCGGCTGTTCCACTTCCAATTCACCTCCTGATAATGTGCCTGGGAAAGCAGCAGAAGATGACCTAAGTCCTTGGGCCCCTGAACTCACATAGGAGACTTGGAAGAAGCTCCAGGTCCTAGCTTTGGCCTGGCCCAGCCGCAGTCATTGTAGTCATTTGGGGAGTGAACCAGTAGATGGAAGATCTCTCTGTCTCTCCTTGTCTCTCTGTAACTCTGCCTTTCAAATAAATAAATAAATCTTTTTTTCTGGTTAGAATGTCTTTTTTAAAAATTTTATTTAAGGTATACAAATTTCATAAATTTTATATATACAAATTTAGGAACATAGTGATACTTTCACCCTACCCTCCCTCCCACCCAAGCTCCCATCCTTCTTCCTCCTCCCTCTCCTATTCTCACTCTTATTTTTTACTTTGTACTCATAAGATTAACCTTACACTAAATAAGAGTTCAACAAATAGTATGAAGAAAAAAAAGAAACACTGTTCCTCAACAATAGAGACAAGATCTGTAAGCAATCATCCAATCTCAAAATGTCAATTTCACTCCAAAACATTACATTTTAGGTAAACCTTTAAAAAAAAAGAAATCTGAAACTAGATCAACCATATGACCCAGCCATCCCACTCTTGGGAACATTGTATTATAATGAGAGAAAGTGAATGAATCTCTATTTGGTAGAATTTAGAGTTTATAAGTTGTCACAAAATAAATTATTCTTCAAGAAGATGTCATAGTCACAGGACCCATTTGGCACTTCTCCATTACTCTATCTGCATTCATGACTACTCAACTCCATTCTTCTTCCCTCCAGCCTCCTCCCTACTGATTGTTAGTCTTTAGGTTTCTGCTTTATGTATTAGAACACTGCATTACAAGTTACCACAAAAACTAGTGGTGAAAACAGTAACAAGCATTTGGCAAGAATCTGGGTCCTGGCACAGGGTCTCTCCTAAGGCTGCAATCAAGATGTCAACAATGGCTGCAATTCCCTCTAAGCTCAACTGGGAGATGACCCACTTCCAAGATTACTCATGTGGCTAGTACCTGAAGATATCAGTTCCAAGGGCCTGCTCACAGCATGACTCTTTGATTTAGAAAAAGAGGGACAGGAAAATAAGGAGAATCAAAGCAGAAAGTTGCAGACTTTTATTTTTATATAATGTGTCCTTGGAAGTGACATCCCACCACTCTACCACTTATGTTCCTTAGAGTCAAGTCATTGGGGCCATCCCACACTCAATTGGAGGTGATGGAACAAGGACAACGGCAACAGAAGGTGGAGGATATTGGAGTCCATCATATAGGCTGTCTACTGCATCTACATGCACCCAGATAAAAGGATGAAGAAATTAACAACATCACTCTTAGGAACTTTGTTACGCTTGAAGTTGTATATAGATTTTAAACTTGGATATGTTTGTAGTCTGTGACGATTGCTCTTAGATGATATGCTTTTGAAAATGCATGTTTTCATGATGAGGATATTTTAGAGTTACTTGTAATGGGACTACATTCAGGAAAGAGAAGAGTGAAAATAGAAGTAATTGAGTAGGCCTACACAATCAACTGTTTTATTACCTTTGAATTCAACACTTACATTTATTTACTCTATGTCAGGCATCGTATAATCTATAGCAGATGCAAATGCTAATAAAATATGCTCAGCCCTGTAGGTCTTCCTAGTCCAGTGTGGATGAATAAATAATATTCACTGTGAAAAGACAGATTCTAAAATAGAGGATTGACTAAAACATTTTGGATAGTGATGTTCACAGCTTTGGATAACCAGAAAATGAACTTGCACTTGACCTCTGTTTTGAGATAATGAGTTTTGTGGGGCAGAGTAGTGGAGTAAGTTACACGCAGCAGTAAGAACAACATGAGCAAATGTTCCGAGTCAAGAAGGTATAGCACTATCAAGGAAGCCAAAAGTGTTCAGCATAAGTAGTCCCCAGTGTGTGGAGAGGCATTACAGGAGGCTTGAAATGTAGGCAGAGACCAGATTATATTGTTTTTCATGCAATAATCAGAACTTTGGATTTTATCCTGAGGTTAACAATGTACTACTAGAAAGATCTATGCAAAGAGCTAATCAGGCCAAAATAGTGGTTTAGAAACATCACTGCAGCTTCAGTGTGAACCTAGGAAGGGAGTTTGGGGAATAGAGCTATAGCAAAGGGTTTAAGAGCATATGCTTTTGGATGCTCCAGTGGCGCAGTCGGTAGCATGCAGTGCTTATAAGAGCATATGCTTTGGCCTAAAGCAATTGCTCCCCCACAATTAACACAGAGAAAATAGCTAAACACCTTCTAATTCTTCAGATTCACAATTGGTCAAATGAAGATGGTTATGGCACCTGGCTCATAGGGTTGTGATGGAAGTTACAGAAGTTGATAACGGCAGAGCACTTAGTACTGTTCCTGAAACACAGTGATTTGTCAATAATTGGTGTCTTTTCTGATTCAATCTGTTTCCAAAAAGACCAATTAGGAACTTTTTTCAATAATTCATGTAAGAGAAGATGGTGACCTTGGATCATTGCTGAAGGACGGAAGGAGATGACTTAAAGAAATGCATGGGAGAAAATAGATCTTAGTATTCAATCGGAGTTATTTAACTATTCATCATTTCTGAGTAATAATTATGGGCAGCTCAAGACTGCCACTTGGGGCCAGTGTTGTGCTGCAGTGGGTTAAGTCTACATCCCACATCAGAGTGTCAGTTTGAGTCCTAGCTGTTCCACTTCTAATCCAGCTCCCTGCTACTGTACCTGAGAAAGCAGCAGAAGATGGCCCAAGTATTTTGGGTTCCTGCAACCCTCCTAGAATACCCAGAAGGATTTCCAGGCTCCTGACTTGGGCCTGGCCCAGCCTCCACTGTTGTGACTGTTTGGGGAGTGAATCAGCAGATGGAAAAATCTCTTTCTTCATCTCTTCAGTCTCTTTCTGTCCCACTGCCTTTCAAACACATAAAATAAATTTTAAAGATTATGTCATTTTTATTTGACTGGTCAAAGGAGCTGGTTATGACCTAAAGTATATGAGATCAGTATAGATCCATGGATTCTTGATGTTAATATAAAACATGCACTTTAATCCTGCTGTGAGAATCAAGGCTAGAAGATTTATTCTTTTCTCTCTCTCTTCCTTAAGATTAGAAAGTATATAAAAAATACCTGTTCAATTAAGGAAGAAAATTTTTTTTTAAGAACTACGAAGCAAAATCACCTTTTTAATCCTTACCAGAAATAATTAGTGAAAAATTAATTTGTGTTCAAGGCATGATCCCTTTATTTATAATAATAATAATAATAATGATAAGTACTTTAGATCATTCTTACTGGGTACTTTCTGTGTACCAAGATTATCTCTAAATGCTTTATCTAAGCATGCATTTGCATAACTTCATGGTCTTGGTGCTATTGCTATCCTCACTTTACAGATGGGGAAACCTGAGATTTAGGGTGTTTGTACATTACATTGATGGTGAGTGGATACGCTGGGATCTGAATCCAAGCAGACTGTAGAGTCCAAGCACTTGTATGGTATGCTATCTTCTTCCCTTCCTCTTGATATGGCATCATAATGTTTTGATATACTTTTGAGTGCAATGTATTAATGCACTCCTAAAATATAGGCAAAAAGAAGAAGAGTACAGAGGTTTTTTTTTTTTTTTTTTTTTTTTTTTTTTTGTCAAAATGAGAATGAGCCTTGACAGACTACATGGCCTTTTGCTTGGAATTCATTGTGAGAAGGACTTTGGAATTTTGTAATCTTTAATAGGCTTCTCTTCTCTTAGACTCAGTCATTCTAGGATCGATGTGAATAATATTCACTCTGCCATGTGATTCACATGAAAAACTCAGACTTAGAGGACTACATAGGAAGTTTTGTTCGGTAATATAAGTCCAGGTGCAACATCATCATTCTTTACCCCATATGTATGAAAAATTTGACTCGATCACTGGCCTGAAAGTATCAGAGGAAGAGGAAGGTGGCAGTTTGGGAGAAACATACCAGGTGTTTTTTCCCTGCGCAATTGTTTTGACGAAGTATAACAGAAATTGAAAACAAAACAAAATAAAAGAAGCCTCAATAAAATGACAAAGTATACATTTTGGTGGTTTGTTATATATTCACATATATGTATAACCATCATCAAATGAATTTTAGAACATTTTATGAGTATCACCTCACAAAGTAATGATGTGTCTGTTAGCTAGCACCAGCCCCCCAGTACTACATCCACTTTCTCAGCCACAGGTAGCTACTAATTTACTTTCTATTTCTATACACTTTCCCGTTGACTTACATATGAATGGAATCATATAGTGTGTGGTCTTTTGTAACTGTGTTCTATCATTTAGCATTAATATTGTCACAGTTCCTCTATGTTGTAACATATCAATACATCATTTATTTTTATGGCTAAATAATATTCTATTGTATGGATATATCACATTTTATTTATTCATTCATCCATTGATGGGCATTTGGGCTGCTTCTACTTTCTGAATATTAAGAATAATAATGCTATAAGTATTCATGTACAAGTTTTTGTGTAGACATATATTTTAACTCTCTTAGGAATATACCTGCGCTTAAAAATTGTTGGGTCATGTGATACCTCTGTGTTCAATATTTTGAGAAAGTACCAGACTGTTTTCTAAAGTGGCTGTCCCATTTTATATTCCTTGCAGGAATAGACCTACCTATCAATATTGCCACTTCAACTATTTTTTTACTACGGTTTCCTTAGTATATATTTTTCACTCATTTACTTTTGGATTATTTGCATGTGTAAATCTAAAGTATGTCTCTTCTTGACAGCATGTGGTTGCATAATGGCTTTTCTTTGTCTAATTTTTTAATACATCATGTAAATTTCTTCCTTTAGGTCATTTGAATGTAATTCCTGTCAGTATTACATATGCCAGTTTTCCTACAACTTCTTGTTCCTCTGTCTTTTTTTACATTATATAGGTATTTTTTCAGTGTACTTTTGCAATTCTTTTGTTTGCTCACTGTATTTTTAGAAAAGATAATATTATTATTGATTGGTTTGGGAGACACAATTACAATCTCTACTAAAAATCATCATACTTTAATAATCACTAACTTAATTTCAATGGTACAAAAAACTTACCCCCAGGAGGCCGGCACTGTGGCATAGTGGGTAAAGCTCCTGCCTGAAGTGACGACATCCCATATGGACGCCGGTTCAAGTCCCAACTGCTCTACTTCTGATCCAGCTCTCTGCCATGGCCTGGGAAAACTGTAGAAGATGGCCCAAGTGCTTGGGTCCCTGCACTCTCGTGGGAGACCTGGAAGAATCTCCTGGCTCCTGGCTTCGGATCGACCCAGTTCTGGCAGTTGCAGCCAATTGGGGAGTGAACCAGTGGGTGGAAGATTTCTCTCTCTCCTTCTCTCTCTCTCTCTCTCTCTCTCTCTCTCTGCCTTTCCTCTCTCAGTGAAACTCTTTCAAGTAAATAAATAAATCTTAAAAAAAAAAAAACACACAGAAGAAAACTTAACTCCAGGGCCAGCACTGTTGCATAGTGGGGAAAGCTGCTGCCTGCGATGTCCGCATCCCTCATGGGTGCCAGTTAAAGCCCCAGCTGCTCAGTTCACATCCAACTCTCTGCTAATGCACCATACACAGCAGCGGAAGATGGCCAAAGTACATGAGAGACCCAGATGAAGCTCCTGGCTCTTGGTTTATGATTGGCCCAGTTCCACCATTGCTGCCATCTGTCTCCTCAATCCCTTTAACTCTGCTTTCCAAATAAATAAATAAAGTTTGTTTGTTTATTATTTATTTTTTAAAGATTATTTATTTTACTTGAAAGTTACAGTTACATACAGAGAAAGAAAGAGAGGCAGAGAGAGAGAGAGAGAGACAAAGACAGAGACAGAGACAAACAAATTTTGGAAGTTTTCAGCCACTATTTCTTTGATCATTCTTTTAGATTTATTTTCTTCATTCTCTTTTCTTGGGATTCTGATGATTGAAATGTTTGATCTTTTGTTATTTTCCCACAGAATCATAAGGTTTTGTTAATTTTTTCAGTCTATTTATCTTCTCCATGTTGTTTGTTCTGGATAAATTGTGTTGTTCTGTCTTCAACTTCACAGATTCTTTTCTCTTTCACCATCAATCTACTGTTGAGCTCATGCAGTGAGTTTTATTTCAAGTAATGTATTTTTAATTCTATAAATTGTATTTTGCTCTATTTTATGTCACCCAGTTCTTTGTCAAGATTTTCTATTTTCCTCAAGTTCAAAAATATTTATAATTGCTTACTGAAACATCTTAAAAATGTCTGTCACGTAATGCCAACATCTAAGTCATTCCCATGTTGACCTATTTTGTTTTTTGGAAGTTGTGATTTTCTTGCTTTTGGGCATGATACTTTTAGACTGTATCCTAGACATTGTGTGTGTCATTATATAAGACTTCAGATTCTATTTACATATTCTATTTTAGCAGTTATTCACCTTATGGTATGTAGTTTACAATCCTAGCTGATTTTGGGGGGCTCTATTTCAAATGAAAATTCAATATTAGAATCCTTTGAAGTGCTATTCCAGTCTTCTTTGTTCATGTGCCACTTGGAGGCCATTCTGGAAACTACAGTGATTTTCTGTGCTATACTTCAGTTCCCAAATCTGTCATTCTGTTGCTACTAGTCACTTTCAGGTATGAATCTTTCCTTAGTCTTCCCCAATCTTCCTATGCAAATATAAAGATTCATTTCCTTCAAACCCCTTCTCTCTGACATCCTTCTTTTACCCTGCATTTGTGAGAGGAATTGGTAACACTGGTAACATTGTAAGTGGGTACCAGTCCAGACTCCCCACTTAGTCTCCTGCTATAACGTGTATCATAGGAGTAGAGCCCTGGGTCATCAGCTATTTCTGGTTGGGGAAGATCAGTCCAGTCCAGACCTCTCATTCAACCTTCAGTAATGCTTGGCAGTAGGAGAGGACAGTACTCCCATGCTACTTCTTTATGAGGTACTGAAACAAGACTGCCCACCCCATCTCTATAGATGCTACTTCTGTGAGAGAAGAAAACAATTCCCTTGGCTACTGACTGACATTTGTGGGGTTTGTGATATCAAACTCCCTGCTCTATCCAGGCTTTGCCTCAGACCACCTGACACTACTGACGGGGAGAAAAAAGTCAGACATTACCGCTTGCCTCCTCTCCACTGTCACTGCTGTAGGGAGAACGGGTAGAAAATGCCACCCTGGGCCAGCGCCGCAGCTCACTAAGCTAATCCTCTGCCTGTGGTGCCAGCACCCCGGGTTCTAGTCCCGGTTGGAGTGCCGGATTCTGTCCCGGTTGCTCCTCTTCCAGTCCAGCTCTCTGCTGTGGCCCGGGAGTGCAGTGGAGGATGGCCCAAGTGCTTGGGCCCTGCACCCCATGGGAGACCAGGAGGAGGCACCTGGCTCCTGGCTTTGGATCGGCAGTGCGCCGGCCACAACGCACCGGCTGTAGTGGACACTTGGGGGGTGAACCAACGGAAAAAAGGAAGACCTTTCTCTCTGTCTCTCTCTCTCTCACTGTCTAACTCTGCCTGTCAAGAAAGAAAGAAAGAAAGAAAGAAAGAAAGAAAGAAAGAAAGAAAGAAAGAAAGAAAGAAAGAAAGAAAATGCCACCCTGGGCTATTTGCTGCCACCAGCTGAGTTCCCAGGAATATAGACTTCCCTATTTTATCTCTACTGCTCAGGGGAGGATAGTGTTTTCCTGCTGCCTGTTACCACTTGGGCATTGGGACCTAGACTTTCTGCTTCATTTTATCTGACACCTGATGGGGGCTGGGATCTGCCATTGTGCAGGTATTGTCCAAAAGGTTTCTGTCCTGCTGTGCTGTTTCCCAGTTCTTTGGCTAGAGAAAACAGGCATTTCCTGGGACGTATTTTTGTCTGAACCTGGTGGTATTCTTGGTGGTAGAATTCAACAAGCAGCCAGCATATGGGAGAGATAAAAAGAAAACCCAGCGGACCCACTGCTATGTCAGTCCCAAGGTCCTGAGTTCTCTAGTCAATCTCCTTTTGATTTTCCATTTTTCGGAATCCACATGATTATAGTATATGTCCAGCTTTTAGTTGTATTTAACGAGAGGAAAGCAGGGAATACTGGGTCTGTATAAATTTGTCCAGAACTGAAAGCCCTTATTTTATCTCTCTCTTTTTATAATATAGTAAACATTTATATTTTTCTAAGTTTCCAATTGGTTGGACCTCTGCCTGCATCTTCATCAGAAGCTAGAGCATCTCCATCCTTGGTATTTCTGGTGTAAATTACTTGATCTCTGCACTCTGAAACCAATAGAATAAATTCTTTACTCGGGAGGTCCTGAGGGGTTGCCCTGGCTTGGGAATCTTCAATAAAATGCTGGACAAAAAAAAAATACTTTTTAATCTCCAAACATTTTAGAAGCATATTTAGTATGCATTTTCAGCCAGAGGGCTAAACCAAATTATTCAACCCACAATTACTGGAGGTTCTTCTCTTTTTCATTTTAAAAGTTAAATTTGGTCCTTTTTCAAATATGTTTGTCTATTTTATTTATGGTCTCTTAGTCTTTATTCATTTTTTCATAAATTTCATGTATTTATTTAAGCATTTAACCTAGTTATTTTATATTTTTAATTTCCAAATCCTTTGAATATCTGAATTTGCTATTTTTTTCCTGCTCTTACTCAGTGTTGTTTTTATTCTTGGGTGTGTTTTGTGATTTTTCTTTCACATTGAGACCATTTTATTGTTGCTTTAAATAGGGATTATTTTATAATTGTGATAAAGTTTTTTGGAGTTTGGCTTGAATATTCTTTATTTCCTACATGCTCCTTTAATAAATAAAAGGTCTTTAGGAAGAGATGTTATCCATCACTGTCAGTTGTTCTCACTGGGAAGGTTGGTTAATGTACTTAGAATGTCATATAGCTGGTAATTGAGTCTTGGCCTTTTTTAAAATTCAAACTAAATTAGAATCTGCTTAGGAAATTTACTGCAATTTAACAAGCCTTTTGTTCAGAGAACAAAAGCTACTGTTGATGCATATCTTGTTTGCATTCCTAAAAATCACTAGCCTTTTAGGATTCATTAAATCCAATCACTCCTCTCTCAATTTATAATGTTTTATAGTTGCTAATTGCTAAATTATGTGGAAGGCAGAATAATGGTTCCCCAAAGATATCTGCATCCCATCTCTGTAACTTATGAATTTATTGTCTTATTTGATAGAAAATATTTTGCAAATGTGATTAGGTTAATGATCTTCAGGTTATGGGATTATTCTGGATTATCTGGGTGGGTTCTAAATCCAATAATAATGGATCTTAAGTGATCGAGAGCTGAGGTTAAAGAGTAAGGAGACAAGGAATTGAGGATAGAGATTAGCTTGCAGCTGCTGGCTTTAGAAATGGGAGAGGGCCATTGGAAGTAGAAAAGGGAAGGAAACAGACTCTTCCATTGATCATTCAGAAATAAATATTGTTCTGGCAATACTTAACCCAGATCTGGTTTCTGATCTCCAGAGCTGTAATATAATAAAGTTATGCTATTTTAAAGCAGTAAATTTCCATTAATTTGTTATGGTTGACAGCAGCCATAGGAAACTAGTATTAAGGAATTATCATTACTTAATATAAAGTATTCAATAAGTACTAACATTAATTGTTCTCCATAACTCTCTTAAATGACTTAAAACATCTATTTCAGTAAAATGTCCAAACCAAAACCATTTCATTTATCTTGTAAATCTCTGGGATTTTGAGTGCCTTTATATCTTTATTTTAGAACATATCTATAATTTGAAGCACAATGAACAACAACAACAAAAACCCAAACTTTTCTGTTGTTCTTAGTACCCTATTCTCCACAGATTTTCAGAGGTAAGTGAGCCATCAGTTAAGGAATAGATTCTGGTTAGGAGTCTTAATGTTAAAGGAATGTGAAGGCCACTGTCTAATCACAAATTATTGGTTAAGTTCATGGGTGGATTCTCAAATCTACCTCTGGAATTCAATGAGAAATATACACACACATTAAGTCATGCCACACTTGATGATAGGGATAACTTCCGAGAAGTGTGTCACTAGATAATGTTGTCATTGTGTGAACATCTGGATGATGTAGGTCAATCATTCCACAAGGCCTCTTCATGACATCAAGAGATGCCATAATCAAGATGCATAACGAGGCTGCTGGCAAAAATGGCATACTGTTTCACAATAAACTTTTCATATAAGTAGCATTGTACTCTAAAATAATAATAAAAAGTATAGTATACTATATACATAAAAGAATGATATAGTCATTAATATCATCAAACACTGCATATTATACCTAATTGTATGAGCTATTCTTTTATGTAACTGGAAGTACAGCAGCTTTGTTTATACCAGCATGACAACAAACAAGTGGCTAACGCATTGTGCTATAATGTTATGATGGCTGTGACATTACTAGATAGGAATTTTCAGCTCCATCATAATCCTATGAGGCCTCTGTTGCATATGTGGTCCATTGTTGACTGAAATGTTGTTATGCAGCTTGTGACTCTGAGTCTGTCTGTATGTCTCTTTCCTAATCTATCTTTATACATTTGTGTGTATGTGCATAGGATCCTTCGCAGTAGAGTATATAAGGATACACAGATGGATATTTGAGTTCATCTCATAATCTATTGTGAAACCACCTCTAAACCCAATTTCAGTCTGTTGTGCTGATCTGAATTGAAAGGGAAGACTTTTCAAGTAACATAATTCATGATTGACTGGCAGCGATGAGCTGAGTGGAAATAACAGTGGAGACTAAGTGAAAAGAATTTTGAAGAAAGGTAAACCACTGTTTTTAGGTTAGGAAGGCAGTATGAATGATGATTAAAAGTGGAGGCTTAAGAGCTAGACTCTTCAAATGCAAATTTGATCTTTGTTTCTTTTTTGAAATTCACTTCTTTTTGTTTATTTTTAAATTTATTTTTATATATTTGGAAGGCAGAGAGACAGACTGACACATACAGATATATATATATGCATATATACATACACACACACATATATATATATATATAGAGAGAGAGAGAGAGAGAGAGAGAGAGAATAGATAGGAACAACTGAGATCTTCCATCTGCTGGTTCACTCTCCAAATGCCTCCAAGCTAGAGAGTTAGGCCAGGCCAAGACCAGGAGCCAGGAACTCCCACATGGATAACAGGGACCCAAGTACTTGAGCCATCACTTGCTACCTCCTAGAGTACACAGTAGCAGTAAGCTGGAATTGGGAGCAAAGCAAGGACTTGAATCCATGTACTCAAATAGGGAATGTGGGCTTCCTAAGCAGCATTGTAACTGCTATGCCAAACACCCACACACGGCCTCCATTATTTACAAACTGTGTATTTAGACAAGTTAGTCAACTCCTAGTAATCACAGTTTCTTTAAATATGTACTGTCGATAATAATATTGTGCAATATATAGACTTGTATGAGAAGATAACTGGCAAAAATTCCTTAACCAAGAGATCAATATTAATAGCACCAATGATAATAAGACCTAGTGACATCATAAACCTACCGTTAAGCTGCCCTGAACATGAAACACACTCATTTCAGTTATACTCTTACACAAAATGAACAAGCTGAAGGGATCAGTGAAAATTAGACAAATCTAAAATGAGAGTCTTTCTTCAAAATAACTGGTTAGTACTCTTCAAAAGAGCCAAGGTCATGAAAAAGAAAGACTGAAGCTGTGCTGGATTAGATGAGACCAAAGATAAACGACAATTGAATGCAATGTGGGATCCCAGATTGGATTCTGGAACAGAAAAAAAGATATTAATGACAAAGCTGGTGAAATCTGCATAAAGTTTGTAATTAATAGTGTTCAATCAATCTTAATTTCTTATTTTAGATAATTGTACTATGATGATGTTAATGTTACTATGAATATATTAATAATGGAGGAAGCTGGGTGAAGATTATTTGGGAACACTATAGACTATTTTTGTAAATCTAAATTTATTTTAAATCAAAAGATTAAAATAGGAATAATATAAATGCAAGTACAGTAATAGTTGGAATAGAAAGTGTTAAATTTTTAACTAGGTGCTGCTAAATTGCAATTATAAAGTAAATAACTTATACCTTAGGTAACAATAAGCCAAATATATTAAAACCAATATATTCATAATAAATCAAGTATATGTTTTGAATTTTTGACCTCATTTTATTTAAGAGTTTGACAGCTATCATGACTTGAGTTGTATTACTTCAAAATTTCTTATGTTGAAGTACTAACTACTACTGCATCAAAATGTGATTGTACTTGGAGATAGGGTCTAAAGAAATTAGCAGTCATTCATTTGCTGTTTATCGCCAATAATATTTTGATAAATGTAGGATATTGTGTGAAAAGTATAATAAAACTCAATATATTAAAATTCCAAGGAATATATATCCTGGTTAACAGAATTTTTGTCAATGCAAGTATTTAAAAAGAAAAATTAATTTCACTTTTTGTTGCTGAAATCATTTTAACTATGTTTTAGCTGTGTTAGTCTACTTCTCTGCTCCAGTTAGATAGTCTAGTGAAGATAATTAAACCTGTCATTGATGATTAAAGGCATTTCAGGTATTTAGACCATTATTCTTTATACAAATCATTTATGTACATGCCTTTACCCATAAATAAAAATGTTTTAAGAAATCTGATATGGGCTGGCACCATGGCTCAATAGGCTAATCCTCTGCCTGTGGCGCTGGCACACCGGGTTCTAGTCCCAGTCGGGGCGCCAGATTCTGTCCCGGTTGCCCCTCTTCCAGTCCAGCTCTCTGCTGTGGCCCAGAAGTGCAGCGGAGAATGGCCCAGGTTCTTGGGCCCTGCACCCACATGGAAGACCAAGAGAGGCACCTGGTTCCTGGCTTCAGATCAGCACGGTGCGCCGGCCGCAGTGCGCCGGCCACAGCGGCCATTGGAGGGTGAACCAACGGCAAAGGAAGACCTTTCTCTCTGTCTCTCTCACTGTCCACTCTGCCTGTCACACACACAAAAAAGAAATCTGATATGAAGATATAAATTTTAGATTCCATTGTCTATTAGTAAACTGTATTGTGCTCTACTTATTTTTGTTCTAGTTATCGAAATGCCTCTTTTTTAAAAACTTTTATTTAGTAAATATAAATTTCCAAAGTACAGTGTATGGATTACAATGGCTTCCCCCCCCATAACTTCCCTCACACTCGCACCCCTCCCATCTCCCGCTCCCTCTCCCATTCCATTCACATCAAGATTCATTTTCAATTCTCTTTACATACAGAAGATCGATTCAGTATATATTAAGTAAAGATTTCATCAGTTTGCACCCACACAGAAACACAAAGTGTAAAATACTGTTTCAGTATTAGTTATAGCATTACTTCACATTGGACAACACACTAAGGACAGATCCCACATGACGAGTAAGTACATAGTGATTCCTATTGTTGATTAAACAATTTGACACTCTCGTTTATGGCATCAGTAATCTCCCTAGGCTCTAGTCATGAGTTTCCAAGGCTATGGAAGCCTTTTGAGTTCACCAATGCTGATCTTCTTTAGACAAAGTCATAGTCAAAGTGGAAGTTTTCTCCTCCCTTCAGAGAAAGGTAACTCCTCCTTTGATGGCCCCGTTCTTTCCACTGGGATCTCACTCACAGAGATCTTTCATTTAGGTCTTCTTTTTTTTTTCCCAGAGTGTCTTGGCTTTCCATGCCTGAAATACTCTCATGGGCTCTTCAGCCAGATCCGAATGCCTTAAGGGCTGATTCTGAGGCCAGAGTGCTGTTTAGGACATCTACCATTCTATGAGTCTGCTGTGTATCCCATTTCGCATATTGGATCGTTCTCTCCCTTTTTGATTCTCTCAGTTAGTAGTAGCAAACACTAGTCTTGTTTGTGTGATCCCTTTGACTCTTAGACCTATCAGTGTGATCAATTGTGAACTGATATTGATCGCTTGGACTAGTGAGATGGCATTGGTACATGCCACCTTGATGCGATTGAATTGGAATCACCATGCACGTTTCTCACTCTATCATTCAGGGAAAGTCTGAGCATGTCCCAAATTGTACATCTCCTCCCTCTCTTATTCCCACTCTTATATTTAACAGGGATCAATTTTCAGTTAAAATTTAAACACCTAAGTATAATTGTGTGTTAATTACAGAGTTCAACCAATAGTATTAACTAGAACAAAAAAATACTAAAAGGGATAAAGTATTAAATTGTGCATCAGCAGTCAGGACAAGGGCTGATCAAGTCACTGTTTCTCAGTGTCCCTTTCACTTCAATAGGTTTCCTTTTTGGTGCTTGGTTAGTTGTCACCGATCAGGGAGAACATATGATATTTGTCCCTTTGGGACTGGCTTAATTCACTCAGCATGATGTTTTCCAGATTCCTCCATTTTGTTGCAAGTGACTGAATTTCATTGTTTTTGACTGCTGTGTAGTATTCTATAGAGTACATGTCCCATAATTTCTTTATTCAGTCATCTGTTGATGGGCATTTAGGTTGATTCCATGTCTTAGCTATTGTGAATTGAGCTGCAATAAACATTGAGGTAAAGACAGCTCTTTTTTTCCAGTTTAATTCCCTTTGGGTAAATTCCAAGGAGTGGGATGGCCAGTTCATGTGGTAGGTCCTAATTTTGTATGTTCCTAACCATATGACATTCAAAGATTACTTAAGCTTGAATAGTCTAACATCATCCACAACATGTAAATCGGTATGTCTAGAAAATTGGCAAAATAAAGGTAGTAATGGGCTAATCACTCAAATTGTGTTATTTCACTTCTTAACCTAAAAGAAGAATTGTCACAGAAATACAATATGATTATATATATATATATATATATATATATATATGTCTGTTTTTGTTGCTATAAGTGAATATTTGGGCCTGGGTAATTTAAAAAGAACAGCCGTTTATGTTTTCCTGTGCTGGAGGCTGGGAAGGAAGTCCAAGATCAAGTACTGACATCCGATGAAGGCATTCTTGCTATGTCCTCCAGAGACGAGGAATACTGTGTCCTCACATTGTGGAAGGCAGAGGAGCAAAAAGGAAAAAGTGAGCCAAACTCACGCTTTTATAACAGCATGAGTCCCACCCATGAGGGATCCATTATGGTCTAATTGCCTCTCTTTTTAAGATTTTGTTTATTTATTTGAGAGGTAGAGTTACAGAGAGAGGTAGAGCCGGAAAGAGAGGGCTTCTGTCCACTGGTTCACTCGTCAAATGACCGCAACTGCTGGAGCTGGGCCAATCCGAAGCCAGCTACTAGGAGCTTCTTCCAGGTCCCCTACATGGGTGCAAGGGCCCAAGCACTTGGGCCATCCTGCATTGCCTTTCCAGACCATAGCAGAGAGCTGGATCGGAAGAGGAGCAGCCGGGACACAAACCGTTGCACAAATGGGATTCTGACGCTGCAGGTGCAGGCCCAGCTTACTATGTCACAGCACCAGCCCCCTAATTACTCTTATATGTCCCACTTCTTAATGCTGTTGCAATGGTAGTTAAATTTGAACATGAATTTTGGAGGAGACAAACACTGAAAACATAACAGTATGTAAGAAGCCTGTATAATTTTGAAAAAACTAAGTAATGATACAGTGGTAATGATTGACATTAAAAATAGCTACATAACATGATTTTAATATGTTATTCACATCAGTTTCAGTGAGAAGCTGATGGAAATTTGGGGCATTTGCTGACATCTTTTATTCTCTATAAGCTCATTAGAGTCAGCCAAAGATATATTTATTAAATAAGCTATATTTTTGGAAATGAAAAAGAAACATTCAATCTTTACCGTCATTTTGCTGAGAGTAAATATGATGGTTTATATAACTCAGTAAAATTCTAAGTATGGGTGTCTATTAGATGATAAGTTGACATTTTGACTTAATGTGCTTCATGCATCTATGGTTATGAGAGAAGAAAACTGACTTCTTTCTTGTGCCTAATCAGTGAACATGTAATACTGCAGTATGGAAATCTAGAAACACCAGGAGTGGAGTAGGTGAAAGTGGAAATTCTTTTGTGAAAATTTCTATAAAAGCTTTCTTTCTTATGACAATGTCTTTTCTTTGTAGTTTAAAAAAAAAAAGATTCATTTGAAAGGCAGAGTTTCAGAGAAGAGAGGGCCAGATACAGAGCTCTTCCACCTGTTAGTTCAAACCCTAAAAGGCTCCAACAGCTAGCACTGGGCCAAGACAAAGGAAAGAGCCTGGAACTCCATCTGGGTCTCCCATGTGGGTGGCAGGGGCCCAGCACTGGGGCCATTTTCTGCTGTTTTACCAGGCACAGTAGCAGGGCGCTTGTTTGGAAGAGGAGAAGCAGGGACTGGAAACGGAATTTATATGGGATGTCGACCTCACAGGTGGTGGCCTAATCTGCTGCATCAGAATGTTGCCCCTGTTCTTTGTACTTTGAAAATAAAATAGTACCTATTTGTTGAACAATCTAAATATCGTAGGAGCTCTGAGATTAGGAAAAATAGTATGTGGACCCTAGCCAAGTGATTTACCAGTTTATAAACTACGCTCTAGCTATCTTAAGAAAGAGTAAAGCATAGTGGTTAAACATGTAGACTCTGGGGGTGGAAAGCATGGTAGCTAAACCAACTCCTCCACTTACTAAATATACAAATTTGAGCTCCCTCACTTATTAGATTTCCTTGCGTTATTTTCCTGTGACTACTGTAATGAATTATTAACACATTCAGTTGTTTAAAGCAACAATTTATTCTCAAGAGTAGTGGATAGGTCCAAAATCAGTATTATTGGGCTGGAATCAAGGGGTGGACAGGGTTGTTTTCCTTTCTGGTAACTGTAGGACAAAATTCTTTCCTTGACTCTTTGATTTTCTGATGAAAGCTGGCATTCCTTGGCTTGTGGCTGCAACACTGAAATCTTTGCCTTCATGGTCACATAGTCTGCTTTGTCTGTTACAAATCTCCTTCCTCCCTCTGTTTTTTTTTTTTTTTTTAAGATTTATTTATTTATTTGAAAGTCAGAGTTACACAGTAAGAGGAGAGGCAGAGAGAGAAAGAGAGGTCTTCCATCCGATGGTTCACTCCCCAGTTGGCTGCAATGGCCGGAACTGCACCGATCTGAAGCCAGGAGGCAGGAGCTTCTTCCGGGTCTCCCACACGGGTGCAGAGGCCCAAGGACTTGGGCCATCTCCTACTGCTTTCCTAGGCCATAGCAGAGAGCTGGATCCGAAGAGGAGCAGCCGGGACTAGAATCGGCACCCATATGGGATGCCAGCACTTCAGGCCAGGGCATTAACCCACTGCACCACAGCAGCAGCCCCATCTTCCTCGCTCTTAGTAGGTCATTTGTGATTGAGCTTAGAGCCCATCTGGATAATGCAGCACAATACCCTCTTCTCAATATTTTGAGATCCTAATCATTTCCACAAAAAATTTTTTTTTTATTTTCATGGATGTAACATTTGCAAATGCTGAGATTTAGTACCTGACATCATTGTTCAGGGTGGGAGGGAATGAATTTTTTTTTTTTTTACATGCAGAGTGGACAGTGAGAGAGAGAGACAGAGAGAAAGGTCTTCCTTTTTTCCGTTGGTTCACCCTCTAATGGCCGCTACGGCTGGCGCACCGCGCTGATCCGAAGCCAGGAGCCAGGTGCCTCTCCTGGTCTCCCATGTGGGTGCAGGGCCCAAGGACCTGGGCCATCCTCCACTGCACTCCCGGGCCACAGCAGAGAGCTGGACTGGAAGAGGAACAACCGGGACAGAATCCGGCGCCCCGACTGGGACTAGAACCCAGGGTGCCAGCGCCGCAGGCAGAGGATTAGCCTATTGAGCCACGGCGCTGGCCCTGAGGGAACAATTTTTAACTAACACAGCACTTAACCCCATCTCTATGATGGCCGTAGTAGCATTCACCTAATAGGTCTATGGAGAAGATTGAAATAATAAAACAGGGCAGGCTTTTTTAAAGATTTATTTATTTGTTTGAAAGTCAGAGTTACAGAGAGAGAGAGAGAGAGAGAGGTCTTCCACTCGCTGGTTCACTCCCCAAATGGCTGCAATGGCCGAAGCTGAGCCTATCTGAAGCCAGGAACCAGGAGCTTCTTCTGGTCTCCCAGTGGGTGCAGGGGCCCAAGGATTTAGGCCATCTTCTACTACTACTTTCCCAGGCCATAACAGACAGCTGGATTGGAAGTGGAGCAGCCGGATTTGAACTGGAGCCGATATGGGATGCTGGCACTGCAGGCCGTGGCTTTACCCACTATGCCACAGTGCCAGCCCCCAAGGCAGGCTTTTGACATAGCAGTTAAGATACTGCTTGCAATGCTTACATCCCATATTAGAGTACCTAGGCTCAAGAATATGCTCTGCTCTCAATTCCACCTTCCTGCTAACATGCAGCTTGCTACTCATGGGGGAAGCTCGCTCTCTCTTGCTCTTGCTCTCGCTTCACTTTTCAACTAAAAAAAAAATAAAGAATGCAAAATTTTTAAGTTGCTTGCATACACACACATGCGTACATTTAATAAAAACTTCATGGAAATCACAATTTTAGATTTTTAGCATAAACAAATTTGTATTTAATTCAATTTTACATGTACTTTTTGAAGTACATATTAGCTACTATTGTAACACAAAACCCTCATTCTTGCTCATTTTAAAAATGGAGCACATTCAGAACCAAGTTTATATATTCATTATGGTAACACAGATGTAGGAGCTAGAAAAATAGAAAGGAGCCAGTCAAATCATATTATTTCAAGTGTACCTTAACACTCTAAACAAAGATGCCTATTCTTTCCTAAATTATACTGAATTTAGCTACTAAATCTGAAGACAGTAGGCATAGCATGTGAAAACATGTTTTTCTCCTGGCTAAAAATACCACTGACACATTTATATTTCCTGCTTTTAAGAAAATATTAAATCCTAGAACAATTTCAGATTTATAGAAAAGTTGCAACCTTAGTACAAAGGGTCCCTATATACCTCATTCCCAGTTCCTTGTTTGTCACAACTAATAGAACCATTTGATGCATTATACCTGGAGACGTACTTCATTTGAATTTTCGCAGGTCTTTGCTAGCATCCTTTCTCTGTTTCAGGGTCCCCATCCAGCACATCACATTATTTTGGTTGTCATGCCTCCCTAGGTTATAACAGTTTCTCAGACATTCCTTGTTTTGATGAGCTTGACAATTTTGAAGACCACTGCTGATGTATTTTATAGAATACCTTTAATTTTAGGATTAATTTATGTTTGTCTCATGACTTGACTAGAGTTGTGTTTTGGAAGTCAGAAGTAAAGTGTCATTCTTGTCACATCATTTCAGTAGTCAATGCATCAACATGGTTTAGCACTGACGATATTTAATTTGATCACAGACTTATTTCACTTAGCAATTTATCCTCAAAATTAATCCATGTTGTAGCATCTATCAGAATTTTTTTTTGTTTTTTTAAGGCTGAATAATATTCCATTGTGTGTGTATACCGTAGTTTGTTTATCCATACATCTATTGATGAACTTTTCAGTTGTTTCCACTGGTGTAAATAATGCCACTTTTATGAGTGTGGATCTGTGCTATCCATGTTTAAGAAGTGGGAATTATGTTCACCCAACTTTATGGCAGAGTATCTATATAAGTGATTTAGAATTCAGTATGGGAGGTTTGTCTATTCTCATCCCAATTATTTATTTAATCATGTGGGTAAGTATAGGCTCATGGATGTTTATATCACATTTTGAGTTATAGTTCAATAATTCTTTATGTTGTCTATTAGAACCACAACTGGGATCCTTTTAACTGTATTACACTCCCTCATTGTATTACCATATCTGTAAAATATTTTGGGGAGAAAGTGTTGCCTCCACTTTTTTCGGTTATTTGATATGGTACTAACTACTTAATGGGAGATGCAGATATTGTGTTACCTTGGATTTGACTTCTATGATCTAAGTAGAACTCTTATTTCCCCTGTTAAAAGTTCTGTAGAAGAAACCTGTTTGAGTAGATTAGACCCCAACACTGTATGGAAAACTCAAGCCCTAAATGAGTCCCTGAGGCTCCTGGCTCCTGCCAGGATCAGCGCGGTGCGCCGGCTGCAGCGGCGGCCATTGGAGGGTGAACCAACGGCAAAGGAAGACCTTTCTCTCTGTCTCTCTCTCTCACTGTCCACTCTGCCTGTCAAAAAAAAAAAAAAAAAAAAGTACATTATGTTAACTACCTGTTAGATCAGTCTCATAATATATTGATATTTTGTGATACTTTGCTTTGTGATACTCTGGCAATATTTTTGTAAGCTATCGACTACAGTTGAAAACTCTAGCAAAGTTAGTATCACCCACCAAATTGACATGAACTGCAGTAAAAAACATGATTCCAAAAATGATGGTAATAAATATTAGAGAATATTACATCACTTTACAGTACTATAGAAAAGATAGAGCTTTTAGGTTAAATTTGAATATAGTATTTCATGGTTTACCCCTTCCTTACTTCCTCTGAGGACTTTTAAACATGTATTTTCTAGAGATACAAGTATATTCCCTGAATCCAAGCAATGCATTCATTGCTAGCTGGTGAGCAGAGAACTTATTAGTGTTGCTTACTAAATATTTTCTATCTTCTAACAGGCAAGTGATAAGATTGCACTCTCTTGGCCCTTTTGTGTTTGGGTTTGCTCTGTTAGCCAATTTTGCCAATGAACTGTGAGTGAAAGTAACAAGTCTCCCTTCTAGGCACAACATTTAAACCCTTTAAACATTTCTTTTCCTCTTAACTGCTTCTCTCTAAATTTTGTTCCTGAGTGATTATGGTTAGAAGATCCTCCCTACATATCCAACATGAGTATGTAGTGTGAGGGACCGATAAACCTTTGTTTTTTTAATTTTTTTAAAGATTTTACTTATTTATTTGACAGACAGTAAGAGGGAGAGACAGAGAGAAAGGTCTTCCTTCCATTGGTTCACTCCCCAAATGGCCGCCACGGCTAGAGCTATGCCGATCCGAAGCCAGGAGCCAGGTGCTTCTCCTGGTCTCCCATGCGGGTGCAGGGGCCCAAGCACTTGGGCCATCTTCCACTGCACTCCCGGGCCACAGCAGAGAGTTGGACCGGAAGAGGAGCAACCAGGAGTAGAACTGGCTCCCATATGAGATGCCAGTGCCACAGGCGGAGGATTAACCTAGTGCGCCACGGTGCCGGCCCCAACCTTTGTTATTTTAAGCTGATGTTTGTACACCATAATCTGATTCTGACTGATAAACATTGTAAACATACCAGCAGCAGTGCAGTTCAGTTTCAGAACACACAGATTCGTTTGTTCACTCATTCAACATATTTCTTAGTATGTATCAGGTGAAAGTGAGAAAGGCTTAATTTAAAGTTCAGAAAGACATGTTTGTTGTTCTCAGGCAGTTTAGTGAGATAGGTATAGAAGCAAATAAATAAAACCTAACATGAAAAGTAATAAAAACTTCTGTATGCAGAAATGCTATGGAAACACAGATTAATGAACAATTGACTGCTTGTATAATGATAAAGGAAATCTTTCCAGAAAATTGTGTCTGGAAAGATGAGTAGGATTTTGTCAGGTAGATATAGCTGGGAAAAAGTATTCTAGGCAAAGGGCATATTCCATGTGAAAGACAGAAAATATCATGTATCTAAAAGAATTGTTTCCTTAATGTTTGTTTTTTCCTTCTAGTCATGTGAACAGTTTTATTATTCAAAACTAGTGGTTATATTGATATCTTAGCTGACTTGCAATAAAATACTTGATGGCATATATTTATAAAAACATATCATATTTATACCTTTATATCTATGCTTACAACCACATACATGAAAGAAAGCAATTTAGTCTTTTGAGGCACACAGTGACAAGAAAATATGTGATTATTTGACTTACGTTTCTTTTCCTGTGATATTGTAACCTTTACAAGGTGAAAGGAAGAGTCTTCATTTTGTTAATCTTTATATAGATTGTCATTGCTTTACACAGTGCCAGCCCACAGTAAACACACAATTATGGTTGAATAAATAAGCATTTGTGATCCTTAATGAAATTGCTCATCCAGTGTCACTGCTAGTTTATGAGTTTTTGAGGCACTTTGAGCCTCTTAGTGTAATTGAAACTATCTACTTTCTGCTTCAATTTCCTTGCCTAACCTACTGAAGTATCTTCCCTTCAAAATACTTCCTCAGTGACCTCTTCCAATGCTTTTGTCTCATGTAATCCATCAGGAAATAAAGCTAGAAAATTTTAATCCTACTAATTCTGATAGTAAAAATAGTTTTGGGTGGGCCAGCATTGTGTAGTAGTGGGTGAAGTTGCTGCCTGCAGCAGTATCCCATGTGGGTGGCAGGTTCTGTCCTGGCTCCTCCACTTCCTATCCAGGTCGCTGATAATGTCTTGGGAAAGCAGTAGAAGATGCCCCAAGTGCCTGGGCCTCTGCCACTCATGTGGAAGACCCAGAAGAATCTCCTGGCTTCTGATTTCAGCCTAGTCTAGCCCTAGTAGTTGTAGCTGTCTGGGGAGTGAATCAACGAATGGAAGGCCTTTCTCTCTCCTTCTTTCTCTCTCTCTCTCTCTCTCTCTCTCCCTCCCTCACTCTCTGAATCTAAGACTTTCAAATAAATAAATAAATCTTTACAGTAAACAGTCTTCTCAAGAGCTTACTCAAGTTGCACTGAAGTTGACAAACATATATCCTGGAGACTGAAGTTTGAAAGAAAATAAGTGACCAAATGTTCACAGTTTGTATTTCTTGCCTTCCCTGATCTTGACGGAATATTCGTCATACTGCTCTTCTTTCCACAGACTGATAAATATTGGCTTGCCCCTTTCTGAACAAGCACTAAAATGCTGAACATTCCCTTATAATAGTTTGTGATGCTTAATTTTAAGTATCAAATTGGTTGGGCTATAGTGCCTAGATATTAAATAAAATATATATCATATATATATCAAAATATATCAAAGATATTTGATAAAATATACAAACTGTGATTACTCTAGATGTTTCTGTGAATGTTTTTTGTTTGTTTTTATTTGTTTGAGATTAACACTCCAATCTACATACTTTGAGTAAGGCCAATTATTCCCTATAATGTGAATGGGCCACATTCAATCAATTGAAGGCCTTGCCAGATCAAGGAGTGATCTCCCCAGAGCAAGAAGCAGTTTTGCAGAGACTGTCATTGAACTCACACTACAGTGCTTCCCTGGGTCTCCAGCCTGCTGTCAGTCTACTGTGAAGATTTTGGGCTTATCAAGCCTGTCCAATCATGAAAGCCAATTCATTAAGCGCTCTCTCTTGCGTGCTCTCTCTCTCATTATCTCTCTCTCTCTCTTGCTCTTTGTGTGTGCACACACAAACATACACACACACACATATTCACACACATCCTATTGGTTCTTTTAGAAAACCCTAACACAATGCATCCTGAGAATTGAAACGGGCTTATGACCATAATGTGAAACAGTTCCTGTGAGACCACTTTGAATGTGTTATTTGCTCACTCTCACTCACATTTGTTTGAGTAATTTCCCCTCAAAACTTCTTGGCAGTCCTGAGTATTTCTCCCTTTAAAAGAAAAGCCAAGTTTTTTTATATTTTTTGTTTGAGACACTTGCAGATTATCAGATAAACTTCCTATTATGATAGTTTTTTGAAAAAAAGTTTCTTATTACCTAAGCCTAGATTTGCTTTTATTTTACATCAAAAGGTTTAGACTTTGTTATGAGTTTAGGGGAAATTAAGGATAAATTCAAATGAATGGCACTACCAGCAAAAGCTCAAAAAATTAAAAATGATAATGCAAATGAATTTAAGCTATATACAAAGAAGAAGAGAATAAATAAAATGATAACTTTTTCTTGGTTAAGTGTATGTCATTGTCTCCTAAATAAGCATGATATGTGCTAAGTGAGGGATGGCTTGAAGGGAATATGTTTAGGTCATATTTAGAGAATTGCTCTTGAGACCATTAGCTGAATACATTCATAACTCTCTTTTATAATAGAAAAATATGGCAATGGACTAGCTAACCTACTGGTGAATAACTTAATCTTAGTATGCTCAGTGGAATTCCCTTGATAATTATGACAGAAATCATGCTAATCTCTATTATCTATACTTAAAACAAAAAATCTAGAGAAAATATAATCAGTCTTTTGCTTCACTTATCAAAATGCCTATACAAAAAAAGGGGAAAAAGAAAAAAACACATTTTCATATATTATATCCAATTTACTATTCAAATTGAAATCTTGCAGATTTCAAAGGAATGGAAGTAAAAGTGCAATAATTGTGCAGAGGCTAAGCCAGGATTTCCCTCCAGTATGTATAGACTGAGGGACTCTCTAGGCCACGGCTATCCCAACATACATGTGCCCACCCCTCAATGAGCATTACTCAGGTAGATATGCATGCATCCCAGGCAAGAAAGAGTACCATGCTGAAAACTGCTCTCAAGGTAATGTTTTATCTGGATGTGTTTGCAGTCTTTGCCAGGTCCAGTTTAAGAATGTAGTCAAAGAAAAGTACAACATTCAACTCATTAATTAGTTTTCTTGTATATTTCACGGAGGGCAAAATGTCAGGCACACATAGTAATTAGAAGAGAGTTTTAATTTTTCATTAACTCTAATTAATGTTGACTCTTCATGTTTCATTAACATTACTTCTGCTGACTAGGGAATTTTATCAAAAGTACAGGAAGGATTATCAGTCTATTCTAGATAATGAATTCAGGATGTGGGAGGAAGGGTGGCACTTTAAAATATACTTTAAAGGGAAGTTCAGTTATCTCGGTGACATGAAAATTGCAAGGGTCAAGGAAGACCTAGGAAGCAATTGTGTTCTTGTCCTAATGTTGGGAGTCATCACTATAATTTCCTTTATTAATCTAGTTAAGTCTTGTGCTTATTGAAGTATCTACTGTTACTTGTCTAGAAAGCGACAGCTGCAGGACAGCATATTTGTTTAATGGAAATCTCTGTGGAAAATGTGTTCTTCGTCAAGCATGGGTGAAGTGCCCAGCGTACTACTTCAACTCAGGAGATAATCTGTTCCTGTGTTCTCCAGTTGCTGTTGCCTTTACATTGGCTGCATACTTCCTTGGATAGTTGAAGGACAAAAACCAAAGGGGAATGGAAAGATCAGAATATGTGGAGAAAAAGATTCATTTTTTGAATAGACAGATAACAGCTACAATTTAATGAGCTTCATAATATGCCAAGAACTTGGCTGCATGCTTTATGTAAATAACTAATTTGATATTACCACACCCTCTTCAATGAGATAGGTGCTACGATTGTTTTCATTTTACAGATCAGAGAACCAAGGGCTTAAGTTTAAAGCAATTTACTCAAAGATACAAAGTATTAAATGTTAGAATTCAAATATAGGTGGTTGATCTCCAGAGCCCATATTCCTAAACAATATATTATTTAATAAATTCAAAATCTGGGGACATGCTGAGTTTAGGGAAGTACTAACCGAATAGTGTAATCTGTTTAACAAAATCTTTTTGGAGAAGATTTCTTTGAGGCATAACTTAGAGAAGGGAAATGATAAGCTTTGCTGACACAGAAATGCAGAGCTTCTGTGTGTATGTGAAAAAAAAATCACAATTCTTAAAAGGGAAGTGAAAGGTTAAACACACGATGCAGCAGGATTTTTTGGAACTGTTCACGACGATGAGGTTGAACAGATTTTGTCCAATTTTGTTCCTACAGGCGAAATACAATGCAGACCTTTGTAAAGACTATACAGCCAGTGACTTTGCCAAAAGGTATCGTTTTCTCATACAGGAAAGGCCATGGCTAAAACATTTATTAGGAAGTCAGTTGGCCTAGAATTGATTCTCAATTTCATCCTTTGTTAGCTGTGTGAATTTAGGCAATGAGGTGAATCACATCTCATCTGTGAAATGGTGATAATAATAGTGTCTACCTCATAGAGCTGTTGCAGAATGAGATGATGAGATGCTGTCAATAAGGTGCTTAGCCAGTGTTTGTTAGATAGGAAGCACCCCATAAGTAGCAATGATTGTAAAGGAAAATGGAGGAAGGGGATGAAGTGAAAAAAGAGAAGAGGGTTTCTATGGTCAAGGTTATCTAATTTATGGTGCACCATAGATATAATTATTCCTGAGAGAGAGGCTTTAAGGATTATAAAGGTTATAATTTACAAATAGTATGCACACATCCTTTATAACTTCTTGATTTTTGTTCATTTTCAATCATCTATATTCAAATATAAATTACAATGGGCATCTGTCAATTGAAGATATATTCCATGCTTCTACAGTGCATGAAGCATTATGATAATTGGAACCACAGTTTTTCTTTTCTCTAAAAATTAGTGTGTCACTTAGTGTTCACTGATACTATGCATTATCTTTTCATCTCTCTCTTCTTATAAAGGCACCAGTTATTCAATCATGGGGGCTCTGCCCTGATGACTTTGTCTAATCCTAATCACCTCCCAAAAGCCTCACCTCTAAACATCATAGTCTCATTAAGTTGCACCCTCCTAATATCTCATAATGAGGGTTAAATTTCAATACATGAAACCTTGAGGGACACACTCACACTATAAGCAAACTATAGCATCTTATAACAATACAGCCTAGTTTCAGTGAATACTAAGTGACATGCTCCCAAGGCTTCATGCATTGAAATTTAATCCCCATTGTAAGATTTTAAGAGTGTGGAAATTTAATGAGACTATTGTACTTAGAGATGGGGCCCTTGAGAGGTGATTAGGATTAGACAAAGTCCTCAGGGTATAGCCCCCATGATTTAATTACTGGTGGCTTTATAAAATGAGGGAGAATGGCTTGTGCTGTGGCATAGCGGGTAAAGACACCATCTGCAGCACTGCTATCTCATATTGGTGCCGGACAAAAGCAGTGGAAGATGGCACAAGTACTTGGGTCCCTGCACCACATGGGAGATCTAGAAGAAGTTCCTGGCTCCTGTCTTCCATTCGGCTCAGTCCCAGCTATAGTGGCCGTTTGGGGAGTGACCTAGCAGAAGGAAGATCTCTCTCTCTTTCTCTCTCTCTCTCTTTCTCTCTCTCTCACATTGTCTTTCAACTAAATAAAGTAAATCTTAAAAAAAAAAAAAGATTAAGTGGTCAATTAAAGTGAGAATTGAAGAAACCTTTATGATATTTTTGTTTGCATTCTTTTTATTGCAGCTTTGAGATGCATTTCACACAACATTAAAATTCACCTATTTTAAAGTATACAGTGCGGAGCTTTTTAATATATTTACAAAATTGCATATCCATCACCCCAATCTAATTTTAGAACATTTTTAATACTTCAAGAAGAAACTCCATGCTTCTTAGCTATCACCTACTTATTCCAAAGATCCATAGATTTAGCTATAACTTTCCATTATGTAGGATGAATAAGCTCTTAGAGGTATGATGTATAGCATGGTGATTAAAAAAATTCTTTAAATATTCTGGATAAAATTACCTTGTCAGACATATAATCTGCAGATATTTTCTCCCATTTTGCTTGTTGTTGCTGAATGCTTTTTTAAAGATTTTATTTATTTATTTGAAAGATAGAGTTACAGAGAGAGGGAGAGTCAGAGAGAGGTCTTCCATCCACTGGTTCACTCCCCAGATGGCCTCAATGGCCTGAACTAGGTAGATCCGAAGCCAGGAGCCAGGAGCTTCTTCTGGGTCTCCCACATGGGTACAGGAGCCCAAGCACTTCATCCACCCTCTACCACTTTCCTAGGCCATAGCAGAGAGCTGGATCTGGTGTCAATATGGCATGCTGGCACTGCAGCCGGAAGCTTAGCCCACTATACCACAGCACTGGTCCTGGATGGTAGTGAATCAATCTCTTTGTGTAGTACAACAATTCAGCATATAGACTGTGACATTATTTAGGACTAGGTGGAATGTGGGTTCAGTTGCTTCCCTTGTGATACTGGGAAAGTCCTTTTTACTTTTCTGACATCAAAAAGTTTTAATTTGTAATATGGGACTAATAGTAACAGTGCCTTCCTCACAGGGATGTTGTGAAAATCACATTGCTGAGTCCTGCAAAACCTGTACAATAATACCTAGTCCATAGTAAATGCTCAATAAGTTCTACCTATTATAATTATTATAATGTATCATAATATACAAATTAATATAATGAAATAAACTAGCCCCTTAGATACTCCAGAATGTAATAGCCTGTATTCCAGTTTTGAAATCCCTTTTTGTGAAGAATAAGCTGACTAAGAAATTTGTCATATGCACACAAAATTTTTCAACCAAGATACTCAATACTGTCTAAAAAAGATGCACACATAGGGTTTTGCTTTCCCCATTTTCCTTGCTTGACAGATTTTTGTCTAAGAAGGTAGCTGACCATGGAAACCAATTAATCTCTCTCCCTAGGCAAAGCAATCATTTATAAAAGAATGTATTCAAGTGCCCACCCTAAATGCTACAGAACAGCTAGAGGGGAGAAGCCTGCTTTTTTAAAATTCTATTTTACTGGCTGATGAGAGCAATTAGTTGGGAAGCATATGAAATGTGTGTGTGTGTGTGTGTGTGTAGTGGGAGGGTCACATAATCTCATCATTCCTACATTCCTTGAAATTTTGAAGACAGCTTTGCTGTGCATTATATGTGGTATAAGAACTTGGATAGACACACACATTTATTTGTCCGTGGACCGTTTTTATTTCTCCTGGCTTCTCCAGTGCATAGTACAGTGCTCTAAGAAGGCAGAAAATATGAATTACTGACTAGAAATGTTACAGGTTATAAAGGTGAAAGGCAGGAACTGAGAGTTACCGATAAAGTGAGCCCCAAATCCACCATTTACTGGTTACATTGATAAATCACTGAATTTCCCAAACCCCCAGTTGTTCTAACCATAAAATTTAATAATCTCAGTCGTAAGTTGTTTTGAAACTTTAATAAGGAAACACCAGTAAAGTATCACAGTACTCAACATGTAGTAAGCACTCAATGAATGAAAACTATATTAACCAAAGAAATGTTTGTCATTTAAGTGACTGTGCAGTAATTTACTGATCACTTCTCTGAGGATTTGTTTAATACAATTTTGAAATATTCACTGGATAATTGTGTGCTAGATATCAGGAATACGGAGACATAAGACATGGTCTCAGTCTTCAATGGGCTTCCAGTAGAATAGTGAAAATATTGAGGTCAAAGAAGTAAAGGTAATAACATTTGGTAAATACTGTGATAGAGGTCTGTATAAAATAAAATAAGGACCCATAGGTGAGCCTTCAGGGGATGCTGGATGAAACAACCGTATTTTTTCCAACATTTCATAAAGAAAAAAATTTACTATGCAGAAACAATTCCAAGAATTATATAATAAGCATATATGTACAGATCATCTCTACTCTCCAGTTAATATTCTGTTATATTTGCTTTCTCACATATCTAATCATCTCTCTATTCCACTATCTACCCAAAAAATGTATTGTATTCTTTAATGCATATAAGGTAAGTTGGAGCTCTCAATACACTTTCCTCCAAAGAATACATTTCATTAACTATAATTCAATACTTGTTTTTATTTCCTTATATAAGCTAAAATTTCCATAGTAGGATGCATTTATTTTAAGTATAATTATTATCAACTTTTGATAAAATGTAAAACTTATTAACCCAACCCCTTCCAAGAACTAGAATATTATTATTACCTCATAAAATTCCTTAAGGCACTTCCGAGTCAATCCTTTCTCATAACCCTAACCCTCCATCCCCTAACTCCAAATATGGTTCTGGTTTCTGTAGGGAAGAAAAAGCAAAAGCAATATATTTTCCTAACCAATCACAAGGTTTATGACTGAAATGCCTATAAAAGAATAATAAAAGAAAAATCATACAAATGTATATATGACAGAAGTTTTGTGTGACATGGGAGCCTTCAGAAATGAAGATCTAAATGAATTGGGAAATCTGTATTTTTATGAAGAGTCACATAAAAGTATGATTAGGGAACAAATGTGTATGATCTAATTGGTAATAAACTTGGAAGGAGGAACTTGTTCAAATACTTCTTTGTATCTCTCTGTCTTCATTCTTTTTCCTCAGGTATATAGAGGACCTCTTTGGTATGAGGGTCTTATGACATACTTCAAATCATCTAGGTTTTATAGCCCACTTCAGGGGGAAAAAGGCGGATGGAATTCAATAATCATTTTTTTGTTAAAGATTTATTTATATCTATTGCCTGCATCAGATGCTTGGCCAATGGTGTTGCCTGATTTTGGACTGTGAACCTCCAAACTGTTAGCTGAAGCAAAACTTTCTTCTTAAGTAGCTGCTCTCATGTATTTGTTATATGGATGAAAAGCTAACACATAGATTAATTTTAGAATGGTTTTCTCTTTTCACTTATACCCAAAATGCCATTGGGAGTTTGATATGGATTGCATTAAAACTTTAGATTACTTTGGAAAGTATCAGTATCTCAATGATGTTATCTCTTCTAATCTATGAACATAGAAGTCTTTCCATTCATTTATGTCTTCTTCAATTTTTTCAGCAGGGTACTTTTAGCTTTAATGGTACAAATCCTTCACCTCCTTGATTAAGTTTATTCTTCAGTACTTTGTTGTTTTTTATACTATTATAAATGAACTTATTTTCCTAATTTTCTTTGCTGCTTATTCATTGTTAATGCTCTTTTATAGAAATTCAACTGATTTTTGCATGTTGATTTTATGACCTGTTGCTGTTGAGCTCTTTTAATACTCTGAAAGTTTCACTTGTAGGATCTTTGGGGGTTTCTATGTATAAGATCATGACATCTATGAACAGATAATTTTACTTTTTGCTTTTCAATATGTAAGATTTTATGTCTTTCTCTTGTCTAATTTCTCTGGGCAGGGATTCTAAAACTATGTTGAGTAGAAGTGATGAAAGTGTCCATCCTTGTATTGTTTCTGATCCTGGAGGAAAACTTTCAGTCTTTCAATATTGACTATGATCTTAGCTGTGGGCATTTCAAATATAGCATTTACTATATTTAGGTAATTTCCTTTTGTTCCTAATTTGTTGAGTGTTTTTAAATCAGGAAATGGTATTGAATTTTGTCAAATGCTTTTTTACATTAATAGGCCATTCATTTTTATTACTGAATAGTATTTCATTACATCACATACAGAAAGCACGATTTATTTAGCCATTCTCCTCTTGATGGACACCTGGATTATTTCCAGTATTTGGCTGTCTTGAATAAGTGACTATTTTAAACCAGTCACATTCAAACCAACTGACTCCATCTGCTCTCTATTTCCAATGCAATTCATAGTTGTATTACCTGCTTGTGTATGACATTTGATTCTCAGTAGGCTGTGTTTTCACTAATTAGCATTTAAAATCTTCCAAAATGTGAACCTACCTAATTTTGTGTTTTTCTCCTTAACATTAACAATATTCTACCTGCTCTCTTGCTAGTTCTTAAATATGACAGAGCGTTTTATTCTTCCCTCATTGTCTTCATTTGTAACAATAACAACAATTCATAACAACAGTAATGTTTGCTTTCCTTCTTTGCTTTAAAAATCTATGCTTCCTGGTGAACTTAATGGAAGTTTGTCTGTGCCTCTCATCTTCCTAAAAGAGTATTCATTTGTAACTCAACGGAGACTATCACACAGCACCTATGGGTCACATTTGAGTATCATTGTTTGTTTTCCATCCCTTTATTCTTCTGTTAATCCATTCACACATTCCTATTGAGCACCTACTATGTGTTCCTAGACATAAAATGGTGATTAAAATACAGCTCATGCCTTTAGATAATATTCTAGTGAGGCAAATGAACAATCAATTTAAATAATTACAAATATATGCCAAGAGGCCGGCGCTGCGGCTCACTAGGCTAATCCTCCGCCTGTGGCGCCAGCATACTGGGTTCTAGCCCCGGTCGGGGTGCCAGATTCTGTCCCAGTTGCCCCTCTTCCAGGCCAGCTCTCTGCTGTGGCCCAGGAGTGCAGTGGAGGATGGCCCAAGTGCTTGGGCCCTGCACCCCATGGGAGACCAGGAGAAGCACCTGGCTCCTGGCTTTGGATCAGCATGGTGCGCCGGCCGCAGCACGCTGGCCACAGCGGCCATTGAGGGGTGAACCAACGGAAAAGGAAGACCTTTCTCTTTCTCTCTCTCTCTCTCTCTCTCACTGGCCACTCTGCCTGTCAAAAAAATATGCCAAGGAGACATGATCTTTTCTTAGGGAAGGGATTCAGGATAGACCTCCCCAAAGAACTGACATTTTAGAAGAAAGTTCAACGCTGAGCAGACATTAAAAAGATGAAGCACAGAAGGTGTGCAGGCATGCAATCTAGGCAGAAGGGATAGAATGTACAAAAGCTCTGGGAAATATCAGAGCATGAGGACTGAAAGAACTGGCAGAATTCGTATGTGTCTGGAGCACAGAAAACTGTGTGGAGAGTCAGGATTTTAGGGAGCTAGGCAGGGTTGTTAAGGGCGTTTAAAAGCCAAATTAAGGATTTTGATTTTCATCCTAAGAAAAACTGGAAGTCATTAAAACATTTACAATTCTAAAATATCACTCTGGTTGAAATATAGAGGATAGATTTTAATGAATAAATATAGATGTTAGGAGACAAGTACTGAGGTTGTATTGCTGATTAGGGATGGTTCTTTGGACGATGGTGCTAGAAGCAGAGGCAGAGAGAAGTGGACAGAATCAAGATTGCTTTCTACAGTGAAATCAATGGGTATTGGTGATGAGAGATGACTATGGATTATAGGGGCTGTTAAGGATTATTTCTAGGGTATTGACTTGCATCACTAGATGGTTTTAGTGCCCTTTTCTTCCATATATGGTAACCCCCATTTACATGGAACTGTAGACACTTACACACCCAATTTCTAATGCCAACCAACTTTATCCCAGAGATACTTTTCATACCTTAAGGTTGTGGGGAAAATTATGCAAAGGTATTGTAGAGTTGTCAGACTCCTGGTTTCATGACATAGCCAAAAAGGAATTTTGCCCTCTATGCTGCCTTGAGTCAGTTTAGAAAAACTGGAAAAAGGACCTTGAGATACATCTTAAAGTATATAAAAACAGAGTTCAGGCTTGTTTCAGAGCCTTGATGTGACTCCAGAAAGCATTGAGCAGTTCCATGAAAGAGCACTCCCTTGAGATACCTAAGGAATTGGGTAACTGTTCTACAGTTTAGCAGGGACTTTATTATGTATGAGTTGCCTCCTAGTGGTCTATTTTGGATATTGCCCAACTGTTCATGGGAAAGGGAGTTTCATGAAGTGGTAGGGGTCATTCAAGAATAGCTGGACCAGACACATTTAATTGTTTTGAAAGAAGGTGGTGAGTCCCAAACCAAAAGGAATGCAAGGAACTGCTAGATAAGTTTGCAGGCAAAGGGATCCTTTTATTTCCTGGAGGCCTAAATTCTGTCCTATCACAGTAGGAATTACCTTCAGGGAAAGAAGAGATGTGTCAACTAGAGAAAGCAAGTTAGATGTAATTATTTGAGTCCAAATCAATATCCACATTACATGATTCATTACTAAGCCTGGTACCTGCAGAGACTTCTTTGGTAATGCATCAGTTTCACAAAGATACACTCTTTCTAACTGGAAATAGTAATAGTGTGTTTTATTTCATAGTGATTCTTGTTTTCTTCTGGATTACTTTTTATCCTTTGTCTCAAGGGGAAACCTTATGAGAGGAAAGATCATGAGGTTTCTGAAAAGCCCATCTGTTCCTTCCTTTTTTTTCCCCTAGACAACCTGGTTGCTTTCAAACTGATACTGAAACAAGACAGGCATCCAGGTTTACCTAATGCCAGCCAGTCTCAATGTTGTTAACATAAGTCAAAAGGTTATGAGTCACAGTAGGAAATGTATTCATCTGTTTTAAAAAACCAGAGGATGTATCTGCAATTCATATCAGGGGTAGAAATTCAAGTTTAATAGTAGTATTTGAAATTCTTATTATTCTAAATCAACGGGAGCAATAGTAATCAGCCAGGTACATTTTGCTAGTTCCCTCAAGGTGTTTAGGAGCTTAAGACAGAAGTCAGTTCAGGGATCCCTTAGTATTGCCTGAATCCAGACAATACCACAGGAATGAAAGACAACTTATAATCATGTTCAAGTTAGTTCATTGAGAGAGTTGCTTCCATGAGCATGTAACTTGTTACCAGGAATGGTATGGAACATGGAATAGCTCATGGAAGACAAATTGCTAATGATGAATATAACCCACTGCATAATTAGTCCCTTCTAGAACAGTTTTTGTAACAACTTATCAGCGGAGAACGTCCCTATCACCTTGAACAACTATCAGGAGAATTTTTTTGAGAATTATCGTTTTGGACTTGATTGGTAGTTGTCTTTATTCATTGTAACTTCACCTTTCTGTAAAGAGTCACCTTTAAAATCTAATCTTTAATGTTCTTTAGACACAGAAATGTATCAGTTGTTCAAAAGGATATTTAAAAGTTGTTTTCCATGTTAAACATGGTAAAGATATATTTTCCGAATATTGCAACTCTGCTGTTTAGTCAGGAAATTTATATAAGCGGTGAATGAAAAGCATTCCTGGGCGTCCCTTTCAAATGGAACACATTCAGCATACCTCAAGGGGTTTGAGAATTACCTTGGGCAACAGTGGGCCTATTCTCACATTTTCTTCACAACTAGTCCTCCAAATGCCTGTTGCAAAGGCACCTACATCATCTTGCATACTTAGAACTCTAAGGAGTTTTAAAACTCAGGGCACAAATATCTTTCTTTGTTTTATGGTTCTCATTTTGCTCATTTTAATTAGCTAAGTTTCACTTTCACAGGTATAGATTTCTTAGGGTTGAAGACTCCCTGGCCATATGGCCATTCCCTCTACAGAAGCCACAGAACAAAGTTGACAAGTGAAATGCACTTATTTTAATATAGGATTTCTATTTGTGACAGATTGTTGCCTGCAGCTTGCCCTGCTGGGTGTTAGGAGTAGGTTTGTAGGTATCCTTTTACCTTTGAATCAAAATATTTGTTCAAGTAGACAGAACATTTTAAGAAAGGGAAAAAAAAAACTTTCAAGTAAAAAATTTGATTTTCTGAATCATCTTGTCTTCTATGGAGATAATGTGCTTATAACATAGTGATTGCTGCACTAAAGAAGTTCTTGTGTGGTATATAGATGTAAAGTCATTCTCTGCAATCCACCTACTCCTCTTCCTTTTTCATAGGAGTTAACAATTTTGGTGCCTAATAGTGATGAGATGCCCTTTACTATGGTTGAAAGCAACAACAGAATTGCTTCACCTACCATATGTTTTATTCCCCTACTTAAATTTCTTTCTATCCTGCAGAAAAATCGCTAGGCAATGTACAAATATCACATCGTTTTATTTCATCCTTTTCTGTGCTACAACGTAATCACACACAGTAAATCTTGAGTTACAATGCAAGTAGGATGATAGTTGCTAAGTGATAGGAGAAATATAGGTTATCATGGGGGAAGAATTCCAATGCATAAAAGCATTGACATTTGTTGTCACAGAAATAGTATTATGCAGTAATGCTAATCAACTTTGCATTCTATTTTTTAAAAAGATTTATTTATTTGAAATGCAGAGATGGAGGGGGAGAGAGAGCTCTTCCATCCACATTTTCACTCCCTAAGTGGCAGAAACTGCTGGGGCTGGGCCAGGCTGAAAGCAGGAGCCAGGAGTTTTTCCGGGTTTCCCATATTGGTATAGAGTCTCAAGCATTTGGACTGTCTTCAGCTGATTTCTCAGGTGTATTAGCAGGGGGCTGGATTAGAAATAGAGCAGCCAGGACTTGAAGTGGCACCCACATGGGATGCCGACATTGCATGTGGAAGCTTAACCTGCTACACCATAGCACCGGATACTAAATTTTGATTTTTAATAAGTCTCATAGAAAATCACCAAACTCTTGGAACTCAATAAAGTGAAACTGGACCCACCCCATGAAAAGAAAGTCACCTACTTAGAAAAAAAGTTTGAGATAGTCACAAATCCATTGGAAATTTAAGATAGTTTGTGTATTTATCCATGCTTTTTTATATTATTTTTTATATACTCAATGTGCAGTGTCTTCCCATGAAAGAAATCAAGAATAAGACAAGTGGTGCTTTTACTGAACAATGATTTGTTCTTGCCCAGTAGATACTGTGAATCATGTAATTGTATATTATTTCTTCACTGTGCATGCCAAAAATCTTAGAGTCAATACTGTGGCCTATCATTTCCTATTATATAGGGCTTCACGGAATGCTCTTGTTGGCTAACTTCACACTCTTAGTTGTGGCCTACTTTATTGCTTTAATTTCTCCTTTGCTTCATATTCTCAGTTATTTTGTTTATGATATCATACTGTATTATATGCATCTTTAGAAACAGAAAATCTGACTTATAACTTTTATATATAATAAGAGAGAGGGAGACAAATAAGGAGATAGAGGGGACTGATTTTTAAAGTAGCCTGGCTGATCAATGCACTTTATCCTGTGGTGAATTCAAATTGCTGACAAGCACACAACGACAATTTTAGTAAATACACACACACACAAACACACATACACACATACACACACAACTTGAATTAGGGCTACTGATATCCAGCCTTGCATCCCAATCAGTTGTATGTTCTTAAAATAAGAACAAAACATTGATCCTATCTCATGTACTGTAGTTATAGATTGACCTCTGCAAATTCATTTTTAGTGTGTTAGACCTTTAATTATTGAGACTCCTCAGAAAACTGGCATTGTTCTTCATTTGACTTTTAGGTAAAATGGCATATAAAAAGAAAGCATATTAATTTCCATGATATTTCTTAAAACGTAGCTTTAAATGGCCTTGGGTTTGTGACTTTCAAGTCATTGTTTATGCCATCCCTGAACTCTGCTATTTACTCTGCCCAGATACACTGCTCTCTCATCCAAACACTGGCAAGCTACTAATATTCCAAACCTTAACTCAAGTTATTTTCTCTGAGGAAATCTCTCCAAACCAGCTCCAGGCTGGGTTGAATGTCTGCCTAAGTACTGCCATAAGATCTTTGCCCTACCTTACAGGCACACACTATACTGAATCTATTCATGTGCCTGGCTCCCGATACTTCTGAGCAGTATGAAGGGAGGGGATGTATGTCTTTGTATCCATTATTGTGTCTCCAGCACCTTTCATAATATCTCTTTGTAAGAGGTATTTAATTGAATGAATTAATGAAATTATTGTCTGCATACCTTGTTTAGCAATTGAAATGACTAAGCTTCAGATGATCTTAACATGTTGAGAAAATAATTACTTCAGTTCTTTTTATGATTTGGCTTATTTTGAAATGGAAACAGTCAGCATCTCACTTCTATAAATATATCTGTCTATATTCCCCTTTAGTGAGTATGCATCTGGAAAAATCCCGTGATAGTACCTAGTCGTTAGGTATGCTTACAAGGGTATTCTTCTGTAGGTGACAGCTGTCCCACAGAGCACCTGTTTTTGGCCTATCTTCACTAAGCCCCAAATCACTGGGTAATTTTCCCTCCAATGTCTACCTACATTGAAAAGCCCTCAGTAATTGTTTTCAACCCTGTGGAGACAGTTAAAACTCTTCAGTTGGTAAGGACAAAACCCAATTATAGAAACTGCTGAATCCTTCAGACAACATCACTAATGCAGAGACTAAGGTACTGGATGCTTGGATTCTGCACTGTACTCTAAATGAATTTGTTATCCTGAATACAGTGTTACCAGATCGATTTCTGAAATGTAAATGTCATGAGATGTTCTAATGTGCTAAATGTTCAAATATCACTACGTTTAAAATCGAATTCTAAAATTCTAAATTTCTTATGCAAATCGACAAAAAGAAACCTTCATTATTTTAAAGCTAGCTCAAATAGGCCAGGTATCAGAGTTCATCTCCTTGGTGAATTTCAAAAAACACTTGTTGTTTACCATGGTCACATAATTGTACAGCTAGACAATAATTTTTTCTTGAACATGTGGCAGAGCAAATTATTACACAGAAGGGGGTTAATGAAATTATCTGCCAGTGAAGTAAATAATCAAGGGACAGAGAGCTGGGTATTAGGTTGATTAGTGGCTTGGTGCCCTTAATTATGTCTTGTTAGAGCTAGGGACTCTACAAAATGAGTTTAAGTGGAAACAGATGACTTGAATTTAAGCAACACTGCACACCTAATATTTTGATGACTACGAAATAGGTTGTATTGTTTCTTTCTCTTAAATTGTGGGATTAAAGTTGTGTAAAATGTAATAATAAAAATTTCCTGTCTGATCCCATCATAACTTATATGATGTTGCAGAATTCGGAGACATCTACAAAAGCATCGTGACATATAAAAGGGTACTTCAAAAAGATTGTGAAAAAATATAATTGAAAAATTAGTTTATTTTGATGTGAGAATTTTTTGAAAATCCACACGTAGTTTTCCCATGATAAATATTTTCCATGAAACTTTCAATTATTTATTTATTTGAAAGGCATAGTGATACACACACACGAGAGAGAGAGAGAGAGAGAGAGAGAGAGATCTTCTATCTGCTGGTTCACTCCCCAAATGGACACAATGATGGGATTGGTCCAGGTGAAAGCCAGGAGCCCAGAACGCTACTCGGGTGTCTCATGTGGGTGGTAGGGGCCCAAGTAATTGAGCCATCATCTGCTGATTTTTTCCCAGGCACACTAGTAGGGCACCACAATGTGGGTCCCTTTCCATGAACTTTTTGAAGATCCCATGTATTCAAAGTATTGTATCAAACAAAGAATACAGTATCTTTCAGAATAACTTTGAAAACCAGAATGAAAAAAAGTATATTACTACTTAAGTGTCAGGATGTAAACATGTGTTTTAGAGCTTAAGTGAATTCCTCTAGTATACCCTCCCCCCCATCCATTTTTTGTATTAGAAAGTGGGAAGTAAGAGAAATGAAATGATTTCCACCAAGTTAAACAGTTTACACAGCTTCCTGGTCTGACACAGGTAGCCAAAGATAAACTTTTGTTTCTTGAAAGATGTAGATCCTAGTTTTTTCATATGTACTTATTTATTTTTTGAAGTACCATTCTTTAGCCCTTTATTAATGGGAAGGCCTAAAATTTAAAGGTGCTATTATGATGAAATTCAGTGTTAAAATATACATTTTATTTATAATATCAATATCTTCCTTAAGTACTAAAGCAGTAGCTATTTGTTCTCATATTTGTTTGGTGGAAATAGTGTTTTCAAGGAAATTAGCTAAACATCAGTATGAAAACTAGGATGTAAAGGATTTTCTGCTAGTTATTAAATATTAAAATCAATTAATAAAAACAGATGTATAATTGGAGAGACTATCAAGTTAGAGAAAATTCTTTTTGTGGGATAAATATGTTTACATGGTTCACTGAATAGTATTTTAAATATGCATCTACTTGCCGGCGCCGTGGCTCACTAGGCTAATCCTCCACCTTGCGGCGCCGGCACACCGGGTTCTAGTCCCGGTCGGGGTGCTGGATTCTGTCCCGGTTGCCCCTCTTCCAGGCCAGCTCTCTGCTGTGGCCAGGGAGTGCAGTGGAGGATGGCCCAAGTGCTTGGGCCCTGCACCCCATGGGAGACCAGGAGAAGTACCTGGCTCCTGCCATCGGATCAGAGCGGTGCAGCCAGCGCGCCGGCTGCGGCGGCCATTGGAGGGTGAACCAACGGCAAAGGAAGACCTTTCTCTCTGTCTCTCTCTCACTGTCCACTCTGCCTGTCAAAAAATAAAAAAAATATGCATCTACTTAGTGAAAGAACAATAACTTAACAGTGATTTGTGCTAATCACTTGTCCAGTAAATGAAGCATCTTTAGTATTTTTTGAAGAAAACATTTTTGTGTGTGTGTGACTTTAGGGGTCAAATGAAAGAAAGAGGTTTAAATCAGAGATCAAAACATAGCAAAGACATTATGGGTTTTCAAGGAAGGAAGATCTGTGGTTTTTATGTAGCATGGATAAAGAATATCTCCATAATCATGGAAAAGTAACTCAACCACACTTGAATTTAGTGTCTCATCTGTAAAATGGAAATAATAATACCTCCAACATATTGTTGTCTTCAGGATTAGCACAAATGCATGTCAGGTACTTGGCATGCAGTAAGTGATCAGTAGGATTTATTATTTGAGAATAGGAACTATGCTCAAGAAAGCAAGTTAGTTATGAACCTGTCTGACGGTAGTTTTAAGGAAATATAGCATCAGGAGATTCTGTCTTTGGGGAAGAGATGAAGAGCGAGACGACACAAAGACACTGGTTAAACTAAATATCCATTGAGCAATTTATTCAGCAAATATTTTTTTGAGTTCCCACTCAAATAGTGGTATGCACTGTTCTGAGTTCTAAGGATTCAGCAGTGAACAAAATAGAAAGGGGTTGAACTGGCACAGAGCAGGACTCTAAGGTATTTTTCTTGATTCTTTTATTTCAGCATTGGTGAACTGTGTTATTGGTAGTTTCATTAAGAGATCTACATTTAGAGGAAAACATTTGTCAAAATAGGACCCTTTGTTTGAGAGTGAGCCATACCTGAAATTCACAAGGTCTTTTGGTCATTATTCTATAAAACGTTAATTCCACCATATCATAGTAAGTGCTCTGAATTTTAGGTGCTAAAATGGTAACTAAAGCTAGTCATGCAGGGATTGACATATTCAGCAAATTATTTTAACAAAGAGAATAATCTGTGCATTACAACACAGTGTGGAAAATACACATTAACACATTAATGTGTACATTTATATGTAGGTACAAATTTTATGAAATCATATAAAAAGATATGCAAATGAATGGTAAGCAGGAGCTGATATTTATATTTAAACAGAGAAGTGGCATTAATAGGAGTTAGCAAGGCAGAGTATTAGTATGGTGGTAGGGCATATTGTCAGAGGGGGAACAACATATGTGTGAAGAATCTGCGGCAGCAAAAACATGACCTATTTGAAGAACTAAAAGAAAATGAGCATTTTAGGCACTGCTGGAAGAACAGAGCTGGCTTATCAACACAGCTTTAGTAACATTAAAATCGAATCCTCACTAATTCTAAAATTGGGTAAACATCACTATGCTGCAGTTCCTCCTGAAATTCACACTTTGGGTAAGTCCATTCACTATCTGACGCTCCTTCATAGTTCTCCACATTAGAGCATGTCATGGAGTGTCTTGTACCAAAACAACACCTAAACATTAGGATATTAAAACCACTAGTCCCCCAGCTCAAAGCACTTCCAAATACCTCTCTCTTTATACCACATTACTGAAGGAAATACATATTTGAAAAATTGAAATTTTATTTGCATTTTATAATTTGTAGCTTGGCTGTGACCTTTCGATTTTTCAAAATAATACAATTAAGAAAACCAAATATTTATCCCTTTAACACCCCCTACTCTCACATACACACACATACTTTTATTTTATTTTTATTTATTTTTATGTGAAGTTGTAGGAGACCTGTAAAATAAGTTAGATATGCAGAGGGCTGTCTCACTCTGAAGGTGACCTCTAAAAGCTTGAATTTGGAACATTATCAGTAACATAGGAACTACATAATAGAACTACATAAATAGAAGCATTTTTAAAACTAAAATGTATCACTGTTGATGGAGAGATTGGACTGGGGAAGGGGAGGTGTCAGGGAACTGTTTAATAATACTTTTTCACATCATATGCAGCCTTGATTATTAAAGTCAGAGAGGTAAGGAGTGAAATGGAAATCTCACCAATTTCTCAGCCCAGAATACTGACTTCTTTTTTATTTTTAGGCAAAACTATTTAAAAGCAACTTAAGAATGCTGGTGGAACCTAGTATACAACATAGCTTGAGAACATAGTAATATATCCAATGAATAAAGTACTTAGATAATAAGATACATAGAGAGGTCCAGCACCTTATTAGGTATTCTTCAAGAGAGAGAGACTCTTCAGTTTTGACTGATGGGGCAAATTAGGGAAATTGTCTGTACCCTGTTTAATATCTATTCACTGTGTTCTATTTGTAAAGCTTTTATGCCTATTATTCTGCAGTCTAATTTCATTAAAATTTTATTTGGCTATCTACTATGAAACACCTGGCCTTTCTATTGAGCTTGGCTGCAGACTGTAAAAGTAACAGGACAAATCCAATATGCCTAAAAGGAAAGCTTACAGAGCTATGTGGCTGGGGTCAGCTACAGATGAGAACCACCTGGACTAAACCTGGACAATTATGAGTTCCAGCAGTCAGAACACAACAAATAAAATCTTTTGAAGCACTGTCACTGCTCCCTGAAACCCCTCTCCCCTCTCATAAGCTTGAATCACACTGGAATATTTAATGGTTAATACTTATTTTATGTGATATTAATATATTCACCCATTTTAAAAAATTGTATATAGTTTATGTACGAAGTGAGTATGGCAAAATATTAAAGACTTTAAGAATAACAAAAAATAAAATTAAAAATAGAAAAGAATAGTTCTGTGCTTTCTAATTTCTCAAGACCTTTAAGAATTATCAGATTGTTAAACAATAAAGGCCTTACATGAAAACATCTCCAAGGGTAGATCAAATAAATATTTTCCAGAGCATATAAATCTATTTGAAGGAGTTAACTTAATCACTAGTATGTCTGTCAGACCTCAAGGAACGTGATAAGTGAATCAAGTAATTCCATGAAATATGGACTTTTATTTTGCTGGCTTGACTTTCCTTTTTGTTGTTTAACCTTGCTGCCCTTCAAGACTCAAAGAATGTGTGTGCAACAAAGGTTCTTGTAAAGTTACAGTCTGTTGGGTCAAGCAGGGATCATGAACTATGATTCTTTCAACAACAACGACTGGAAGTAAGTAAGACAATGGGGTAAAATTTGAACATCTTGAACATTTGGTTATTTCACAGATGTCTTATTAAATCATAGATATTAGGAATGTTTTAAACAGACCAACAAAATATGTTACAGAAAGGAAAATTAAAAGAGAATGCAATGTTTTATGAAGCATGCATGTATTTCTTGGAATATAAAAATTTGTTGCTAAGTGTTGTAGCCTGGCAGTGTTTAGTCACCCTTTGTTGCTGCTTAATGTTTATGTATGTTCATCTTAAGAAGAACAAAAATGCCTTGCTTTATTACAATTATGTACAAATGCACTTTTTCTATAGTCAAAATATTGCCTCAAGTAGAGTGTATTATGTATCTTTTGCTGTTCTCAATGTTTTAAACATACAAGGAACGAAAGTGTAGGGGAACATAATTCAGTCAGCATCTTCTGCAACTTCCTCTAGACTTGAACTAAGGGCAAATCATAGTTCTTGGTTTCTGCAGAATGAAGAATTAAAGAATGCTTTGATTTGCTGCCTTTATTACATTCTTTTGGAGAAATTAATGTGTATGACATAATTCCTGTGGAACTGTAGAAAAGTCAATTGATGTATATTAGAGAGCAACAAAGGTAGTTTATTTTGAAAAAAGGAACAATTAACTACCATGAATTCTTACAGACCCACACTTTGTTTATTTTTATGTCACGGATGCACTGAATGGAAATATAGCAAAAGCTAGAGAGTCAAATGATCCTGGGGGCAAATTCAAGTTTTTTTGTGTATTTGCTGTATGAACCTGGATGCCTTCTTTGACTATTAGGGACTGAATTGTGACCCTCTCTCCCAGATTTATGTGTTGGAAACCCAGTCTCCAGTACTGCAGAATCTCAGTGTATTGGGAGAGAATTTGTTTGGAGAGATAATTAAGTGAAATGAGGTAACTAAGTGGGTCCCTAATCCTATATGACTGTTGTCATCATAAGAAGAGGAAATTTGGACACAGGCAAGAACAGAGAGAAGAGCACATGAAAACAGGGAGAGGATGGACTATTACAAGCCAGGGGGGAAGGCTGCAGAAGACACTAATCCTACCAACACCTTGATCTCAAACTTTCAGCCTCCAGAATTGTACGAAAAGTTTCTGTAGTCTGAACCACCCATTCTGTGGTACTTTGTTGGGGCACTCCTAGCAAACTATGCAGGGTTGGCCCTTGTGAGTTTCAATCTTCAATATTATGAAACTCCTAGTCCAAAGAAGGCTCTCAATGAATGTTGGTTCATTTTTTACTATGTATCATAGGCATTGTGTTTTTTTCTGGTTTATTTTTTTCTCCCATTCAAAATGTATGGTATGCTTACTGGTAATAAACTGTGAGACTTTGAAAAATATGACAGAAACCCCAACTCAGGTTATTTTTGCTCAAATTGGGTTACCAGAACTAAGTAACATTTACTAGTTCTGCACTGCTTGCTCTTATTCTTTTAATTACCAGTTTCCTGGAGTGCTCCAGAACTCAATGGACCAAATTCACTAATGGTATAGCAGAGCTATTTCATAGCTTATCAAATTTTGGCAGAGAAAACTACAAGCTCTTTAAACTCGAACTATAGATGATTAGAACATAAACAGACAGTTTATCGTATAGTCAAAACCATTCCATATCTTTCATTTTAGCTTGGCACAGGCTGAGGAAATAATGAGAAACAAAATGTTTCTGCTTTTTCCCATCTTCCCTTTAGCCTGAAGTAACCACTAGTTTTCCATCAGATTAAGAGAAATGAACTTTTGGCACTCAGTTAGTTAGCTAAATGGAAGACCAGGTATTGAATGCAGTCAACTTCAATAATTTTCCACAGTGTAAGAGAAAGGACAGAAATCTGAGAACACAAAAGATGTCTGGAAAAGTTCTGAAATTAGTTTTACCACAATCTTGAGATAATGATGTTACCAAGACAATTAATCAAATTAAATGATTTAAAAGCCACCTCCATCTTATTTGAACTCCATACTGGTAATAAATAATTTCATGTGGAATATGGCTCATATTTCTGATTTGTCTACATCTTAGTTAAATTAAGAGGAAAAGGTAGTATGCTGCTAAAAATATAGGGTTTTTGTTTTTTTTTCTTTTCTTTTGGTTTTTTAGTGAACAGTTCCTAATCAGACCCACCATAGTGTTCTGTACTGAGTGGACTCTCAATAAACACTTATGGGAAGAAAAAGGAGAGGGAAAAGAAGGAAAGTAAGCTAGTTTCAAAGGAGTTTACCTTACAACATAAATTCATATTCAATGGCCTTTTGTTCATAAAGTTTATGCCATTATATATCCTGAGATCTGAGGTGGAGGGACTCAGATTTTTACATTTGAAGAATGCACCATTTTTGTTAATGCTCATGTTCTCCAACAGTGCCTAGTCCTGTGTTATATTCAATGCTCAAGAAATGTTTGTTGATAATGTAAGGATGTATTTAGAAAAATTAAACCATGTTAAAGATCAACATAAACCACAGTGTAAACTGTTCCATAATCAATGTTTGGTTGGTAAAAAATGAAACAGATCTCACATCCAGAACTTTGAATATATTAGGAGGTGTAAATAAAGTAAGTGATTTTTCTTGAAAAATGTGATTATCTTCTAGGTGTGTTTGTTAGCATTGCATTTATATACTTTTTAAAAAACATGGCTAGGGACTTCCCTAATACAAAATATCATGGGCTTTCTGCAGTATAAGATAACTGCCCTCTCTTTTCACGTTCTTTGGGTAAAAGAAGATTATATTGAATTGAATTGTAGATGGTGTTACTGTCAGCTTCTGGATTTTTGACCCCTGCTTTTCTATTATGCTTGTTTTGTTTTTCCACTTTCATGTGGCTTCTCTGTTTTCTTCACAGTCTTCAAGACTCTACTACCGATTTGTGATGTTTCATTCATATTCTTTATCAATATATCCCTTCCTATAGACAAAAATGAATTATTTGTAATGGCTTCCATACATTAATAACAATTTTCAATTCACTCCTTTTCTATTTAATAAAACAAATGAATACAAGCAATTTTCATGGTTACATTTTTGACAGCTGTTTTATTCAAGAAAATATAAGTATTTTTAACTTCTCACAAAACAGAAATGTAGTATCTTCCTTTCCATAATGCATAATGCCATTTGGGAAAGGAGTGAACAACTTGTTTCAACTCCAAATATTCTATTGGAAAAAAGAAGCTAAAAAGATAAATATTTGTTGCTTGGAAATATATCTTTTTGAAACATGGGTTTAGTTCATCACCAGGGCACTGTTTTTTTTCAATGTCAGTTTTGATTTGTACAACTTTTACAAGGGAAAGAAAATATCCCAGTGATAATTATTTACATAGATTTCATAGCTTCACATTGTGATTGGTGTTTTTGATGACACAGATTGTACTGGGGACACACTGGAAGATAAATTCAGGGAAGATAAATGACACAGGTTATATCTCTATATACAAACTATACCAGCTGAAGGTTAAAAGGCAACCAAGCAGCCCCACTAAACCAAATTATCGTTCTGACTCATTTTTTCACTAAATTGTGTGATTTCTTTGGCCTTATTGAAATCACCAAATCAATCAAGCCTTGGCATCATGTAGACACAGTCATAAAATATTTTCCCAGAGAAATGCGACCATTTTAATAGCTTCATTTTTTCCCTTCAGTATAAAACACTCATTTGGACTGTGAAAGAGACATTTTCCTCTTAGAAATCCTTGAAAACTCAAAATATTGGAACGATCAACTGTCACAATGTCATTTCTATTCACACGTTTCCCTATTGTGGTGATTCTCATTGCCAAGTAAAGATTAGCACTAGATACTCAACAGAACTATTTTTTTCTGATTTTTGTGAATATAAAGAAACATTTTCAAGTGCGTTTTTCCAAAAATACATTAAAATAAGATCTCAGAGGAATCTAGAAATTGTCTTCAAGAATTTTATTTATAATATCATGTGAGTGGCTATTCTAAGAAGATACTCCATTATCATTTTTTAAAAGATTTATTTATTTGACAGTCAATGGTACAGATAAAGAGAGAGAGACAGAGATAGAAAAAGAGATCTCTTCCACCTGCTGGTTCACTCCCAGATGGTCGCAAAGGCCAGGGCTGGGCCAGGCTGAAGCCAGAAACCAGGAGCTTCATGTGGGTCTCCTACATGGGTGACAGGGCTGCAAGTACTTGGACCATCCTCTGCTGCCTTCCCAGGCCATTAGCAGGGTGCTGGACCAGACGTGGAGCAGCTGGGACACCGATCGGCACCCATAAGGGATGCTGATATTGCAGGCAGCAGTTTTACCCACTTTGCCGCAACGCTAAGCCCGTGTTATATTGTTCTGAGATGGTTGAAAGCAGACTGTCACCCTAAAAATTCTACAAATAAACAATTATTTGTATTAAATATAATCTGAAAATATATAAAGCTGTTGGAATAGCTTTTTAGCTTATTTCATCAGGGTAAGAAAATATTTTTAGATTCATGAATAAAAGATTTCCAAAACAATTACTGTAAAAGTAGATGTCGCTAGTGCAGTGATAGCTTGAAAGAGGGATTTTAATTTGAAATTTTAGAACAACAAAAGATCAATAAAATTATCATCATTGAATAATACGTTTTACCTGTGACCAAAAAGTGCTTGTAAAATTTAAATACATAACATAGCATAAAAAGTAAAGAGCACAAGCTTTGGATTCAACAGGTCTGGACTGAATGCTAAAGTTGCTTTGCTTCTTTCAGCCTCAGTTTCCTTATCTGTGAAATAAGGATAATAGTTTTCACTTTAAAGAAGTATATGAGATAATGTATATATAATAGGCTTCAGATTAAGAGCTCAATGTTATATGTTATTACAACCACCATGATTGCTTGTTACTCATTTTTGTTACATATATATTAACATAAATATATATATATATATTCTAGAAAGAACAATGAAAACTCATGAACTTTAAGGATAAGAGGGGTGTGTGTGTGTGTGTGTGTGTGTGACCTTTTGGCTATTTCAGGTTATGCCTGTTAGATTCCTAGGGATAAACATTTATTTTCCTTCGATGTTAAGGATGTATTGATAGAAAAAAATGTCACTTATTGGTCTGAAATTCAACAAGCATGATAAATTGACTTTTGGATACCCAGCATCCATTCACACTTCCTTACTGACCCCACTTTTGGTGCAATCACCATTTTCCTATTGGATACAGACTATTGGTATTCTAATTGTGCCCTATTTTTCCTAAACAAAAGGGCAGCCCCAAACTGCAAGCTAGGTAAGTCAGAAACTCCCTTCACTCTGAATTTTGAATAGAAGGTAACCAGTGAAAGCCAGTTGACACTCCAAAAAAATGGCAGGACCCTGACTCAGTTGTTTTTTCAGTTTGCTTTAAAACTCTCGATAGCTGCTGCTGTGTTCCCAATTCTTTCCAAGACTGAGTTTCTAGTACCCTGTTGATTCTGTGAATTTCTCTTTTAAAAATATTTCGATTAATTTACCCAGAGTGATTTTCTGTTGACAAATATTTGTGACTTATAGAATGTCGATTATAAGTTGAAAGGACTGTGCTTTTTTGTTTTCTTTCTTTGCACTGGTGTTGCTTGTACACTGTAACTTTGTCATTAATAGAATATCAGCAGAGTGGTGTGTAGGAAGGTTTAATAAATACTCATTAACTGATTAATTGTCCTAACAGCAAAGGAACAAATGTCCAATGGTGCCAGTGTGGCTTCATCACACTAAGTCTGTACCTGTGTAAATGCACATGCATGTTTGGCTTAGGCACAATGAAGTCGGCAGTTCTTACAGCACTGCTTGGGTGTCTGAGATCAACTGGGCATGTAGTTTCTCTACATCTACTCAAATACTGTTCTGAATTACTTTCAAATGGATATTATGTTATGGTTACAGTATCCATTTTTTTTCATTCTGCTTTCTGTTCCCCAAACATACCACGTTCATTCTAAAGTGTAAGATATACGAGTTATTTTTAATATTGATCTCTTCAAGCTCTTGAAAAAGCACATTATTGTCATTTACATCAGCATAGCAGTACACTTCAGAGACAGAACTCTAGAGCCAGCAAACCCCAGGGTACAAATCCTAATTATACCATTTACTAAACATTTGACTTTGAGTAAGTTATTTAACCTTGCTATGTCTATTTCTGCATCTGCAAAACAGCACTAATAATAATGCTTGATTCATTGGATATTAGTAAGGATTAAAAAAAGTTCGTATTTACAAAGGCCTTAGCTTACTGTTTGACATGTAATGTTGTAGATATTAAAACTATTCACCAATATTTAATTCCTTTTCACTTTAGGTCATTTAAAAGGATCATGGTTCTCTGTTGTTACTCACATTACCCTTCTTAAAGTCAACCCCCTAGCTTGTTCTACCAGGGAAGAGGGAGTGTCTTAAGACTGAAACATTCAGGGAATTCTAACCATCCAGCTGAAGGCAGGAGTTAAGTAGATCTGTAGTTGACGTCACAGCAACTACCCAATTCATAATTATATTATATTGCAAATGTTTAGCTGCCTTTGCCATATATTCATATATTCTGGTATGCACTTCTGTACTGTCATGTGTTTTTAGGTTCATATCTTTTGTCTTCCCAACCATTAGAGGGGAGCTACCATAGTGTCTACTTTTTTTGTTATCCTCCCACAGTGCCTAACTCCATATGGATACAATGAATCCTGGTAAAACTAATCAAATGAAGAAGATATTTCAATATTCTCGATATATAGGAGACTTTGTAGTTTCCCTATGGGATCTTTTACAAAGGCTGATAACAATTCATCAGAGAGGATTAAAGCAAGTATGTATAAATCCATAAGCTCCAAAATCTTCCAGTTTCAATTTCTGTATCCACCAGGGGTCTGAGCAAGAGACGTGCAAGTCATACTTAACACCTGCCTCTTCCTTGCCCTCTAACATTCACTCTCCAAGGCCTGTCATATTCATTTCCCAAATACCTCTCAAACCTGTTCCTCCCTCTTCATCTCCTCAGCATAATTTTCATCTCCTCAGCATAGTTCTAGTCATTATAATTTTTTTCGTGAATGACTGAAGCTGTCTCCTAGCTGTATTTATTTGTAGTGTTGCCTTTCTCTGATCTATTTTGTCATCTTGATTCAGACTGGACTTTTTGTAAAACATATCCAATCATGTCACTCCCCTGATTAAAACTGGCCTCCCACTACCTTCCTGATAAGTTTAAAATTCTCAATTTCCAAATAATGTTTTTCGTAATCTAATATTTTCGTGATTATCTCTCATCACTATCCTTCTCACATTGTATGCTTCAGTCACTTTGAATTACATGTGGTTCTTAAAACACAACCTATTTCCCCCTGTATGTCTTTTTACACATTTCCTTTAGTTTGGTACATTCTTATTCCTGCTATGCTTCACTCCTATTTACTTTTCAGGTCTCAGCTTAGATGTTCAGTTCTTCTGAAATCTTAGAGATCTGTCAGGAGTTGTTTATACATAGGATCTTCCTCTTGCCTTCATATGAGGAGGTAGTATAGTATATTGACTTGTCATCAGACTAGCTGGCCTGGGTTTAAGTATTTAGTCTTCCAGTTAGTAGAGGAGTGGCCTTGGGCAGGTAACATGGAGGTAGTAATAGTATGTTCCTTGTGTTATTAAAATGAAAAGCTTTTAGCACAGCACTTGGCATTTGGTAAGTGCTTAATAATTGCGAACTAACATTGGTTTTGCTTCACTTAATAGAAACTACCCTCTGGAGTTCTAAGTGAACTCATTCCATTCTCAGGTCTGAGAAACAAGTTTTCTTCTCTATCATTTAAAAATGAATAAAAGAGACTCTTTTTAGTGACAAATATAGTCAAGGTCTGCTTTTGGAGTTTTTATTCAATTCCTTTGGGAAAATGTTTGGTAAAATGGAATGAGAACAACCTTGAATACAATTTCCTATAAATATTATTCTATTCAACTCTTATATTTTGATCATTATGTCTCATAATTACAGAGATGTCATTTAAATAGGGAAGGCATTCTTTTTTCTTGTGCAGGGGTGTTAGAATAACGTTCTGAGTTATCTTCAGGCACTTCCTGGGTTGTCTTGTTCTTTAAAGAACAATTTTCTAAGCCTAAGTAAATCCATACAGGCTCTGGATTTACTGGATCTTTAGATACCATCTGCTTGTTGAACATTCAAGGATAGTCTGTACTTAAAAGAGCCATGAATGTTTGTCTTTTAAATATCTACAGTGGAAGAGAATTTCTTTGACAATGTGTTCCCTTTGCTAAAAGTTAAGTGCATATCTCAGTGTATTTCTTCTTTCCAATATCCATATAATGAATAACTTCAATGTTTTCAGTGAGTTGTTAGCATTATTCTGTGCTTTCAGCCTTCTAAACATCATATAATGTAAGTTCTTTTGGTTGTTCATACACCACCATTTCTTTTCTGACTAGAATCATGTAGTTCAATATGTAGGACCCCAAAAGCGGTGTCCTCTTGTGACGACCCCAGAAACACAGACTCCGGACCAGACGATGCAATAGAACAGGAGGTAATTTATTTCATTTGTACAAATGGGCCCTCTACTGCTGCAAGCAGCAAGCAAGCGAGAGGAGCCCCGAGCAGCTATCTCACACAGCTTTTAAGGGGCAAAACCACAAAATTAACATACCATAGGGTGGCGTAAGTTTATTGGGTAACTACAATGGGAGGAGGTCCTCGAGGAGGAGGAGAGAACAGAAACAGGGGCTACGTGCCCTACGTGTCTAAGCTTGGACAAGGGGAGGGGGGTCCTTGAAGAGCAGAAAGGGGTGGCTACGTGCCCTACGTGTCTCGCGGTTTCTTTGTTAAGCTTGAACAAGCACAGGGGAGGGGGCTTAGGTGCATACCAGGATGTTCTGTCGCCCTTATCTCTGGGTAGTAGCCCTTATCTCTGGCTAGTAGCTATCTGCTTTCTCTGTGAACTTAGTTTACTCCCCATTTCCCAGGACTGTTTTATTAAGGCCATTTTATGGCGGCTCTCGGCCGCTCCTTTCATTCCCCCATTTTCTCTTTGAACTAATTTTAATCCTAAAATTGTGTGCCCATTAATGAGGGGTTTCAATACGGTCACTGGTGGCCAGGGCTTGATACTGTTGCGTGAGGACTAATGCCAATCATCAGCAAGCCAGGCCTTAGCATGTGGGCCCATGGCCAGCCATGGGTCCCCACATCTCCTCCTTTTTTTTTTTATTAAATTGAGAATGGCCTCTGTCTTAGGTTGCCCTCAGTCATCTCTGTCCTTACCCGTCATCGGTAACTCTGGCAGCTTGGCCTAGAGCCCTGTCTTAGGTTGGTACAGGATGCTGAGCGTCTTACCCGTCTTTGAGTACCATTCCAGCCCAACATTAGGTGAGAGATGAAACATACAGCCAAATATCAATTATTTTGATTACAAAGGAGGCTTGGTACGAAGTTTTAAATGATGAATCTCAGTCCATTCATACTGTAGGGAAGTCAGCATAAAATGCAGAACACACGGAAGACATCCCATACAAAGTGGGAAAAGCAGTAGCAGTCCAGCCAACATTAATAACCAATGAATCCATTGAAACCCTTCAAATGAATAGTGGGTTAGTAATAAACATATGTTGCATTTTACTCTTAAGTTTATCAATAACAGACTCTATATATGGCACATTGTTAGTAATGTTAAAGCAATATCCCCCAGGTACAGGTTTACAACTTAAATGATCTTTTTTAACAGCAAGTAATTGTTAGCTGCATGGCTTAAAAGCACTCCTGAGTGAACTTGATCCAATTCTTTGGCTATATTGGATAGCACAGTAGCAGTAAGATTGATTGCTTTGGTCACCAAACATGTAAGCCTTCATAGTCCACGATTATTTCCAAAGCCAGTCCAGGAACACTTACTACTGATGCAGCCATGGCAAGGGCAGTGTCCTCTCCTATTAGGATGATTGTTATTGTAGTCTTCAGGTAAAGCACACCACTGCTCTATCCGCTGCTGTAAATACAGATGTTAGCATCAGGGTCACACGGCCCAGGGAGCAATTGCAGAAAGGCATGTTGGTTACACGGAAAAACCCATCCCTTAGGAGCCCTTGTCCCATACCAGTACTGGATCAGGTCCATTCCATTGATTGGTGATAGGATCCCTCCATTTTACCATTGCTCTTTTTACAGCTGTTTTTAAGCAGTTAGAATTTAACAGAGACATCAAGAGAACATAATAGATTACTTTAACTCATTGCTTTAACAGAGGATCAGATTTTGATTTTATGTCAAAGAAAATAACCAAAGATTTCTTCTTCCCATAACATTTTGCGACTTTCTCACACCTTCTGTAACTTGCTCAAACCTTTCTCTTCTCCCCCCTTTTATAAACAATTTTTACAAATCATATCCCTTTTTTATTTAAAAGTATCTCTTTCTTTTAACTTTCCTTATCAAGAACACGCTTTTATGTTTGTGACCTTTTACATCAAAATGATGGTATCTGGGACTGTAGCAGTCAATGGGAGAGTAACTTTGTTTAATTCCCTGTAATCCACAGTCATTTTTCAGGTTTCATCTGATTTCTTAACATGCCAAATTAGATAATTTCTTTTAGTGATTATGGGAATCATCACTCCAGCACTAAGATAATTTTTTTACTGTTTTAGATATTTCCTCATATCCACCTGGAATTCTGTATTGTTTACACTGAATAACCTTAGTTGGCCCTGGCAGTAGTACAGGAGCTTGATATAATTTTTTTTTTCTACCACTATCTAGCAGTTTGACTCCAAAGGGCAGCATTTTCTTTTTCCCAATTTACATTTATCCTGTACTTATTTTTCCAATTGCTTACACATGCATCAGTATGCAGATAACAAAATCCATTCTCACCTCCCCAAAGCCTATAGTTCATCCCCCTTTTCCACCGGCACTGATAGCAAAACCTCAATAACTTGTGGAGGCTGTGCACTCTGTAACTTGCCATCCCAATTTTCACTCGATTCTGAGCAGAGAGCCCATTCCTTCACCAAACAGGCGAACTGAAGGTCTTTCCAGCCAGGAACATCACAGGTTACACATGCAACTTCAGTTTTTCTTTTAAAGAAAGGCATTGCTTTGCATACTTGCGGATCCTGCCAACTATGCCAATTTGTGACAGTAAATTACTTTTCAGCTGTCTGCTGTGCACAGACTTAGTTACTTTTAGTTTAATCCACAAGAAATACGCTGCAAGCCTTGTAGTGCACACTAAAATTATTTACAGGAAAGATGGTAAAGGAGCATAGATTAACAGAATGTTGCAATAAACATGGCTCCATTGCTTTAATGATACTATAGCAAGATGGTCCACTGATCCCTGTAGGGAGGGCCTGAGGCTGGCCCCGCTTCCAGTTTCCTGAACTCTGTTTTTTAATGAATTACCTTATTTATCAGTTTTGGAGTGACATTTATTGGCCCAATGCCTTCCCCTTTAGCACTGGAAGCAAATCCCAGGAAGAGCCTTATTTTGATTTTTGACTTCTGGACAATTTTTGTTCATGTCCCTGTTGCCCACATTTATAGCACCCTCATTTATCAGGCATAGCCCTCCTTGATGATTTTTGTAATGACATACCAAGCAGAGTGTCAGGTCCTGAATGTCCTGTTATTAATCCATTTTGTTAATTTCTCATTAAAGGGACTGTCACAGAACACCTCAATCACAGTAGCCAATTGATCATGTCCACGTTGTACTTATGTTTTGTAGAATTTACAGTACTGTGGGCATCACTAGGCAATCTTCACACAGCTCCGGAGAAGGATCCATACTGAGAATTAAACATTATTAGTAATCATCACGGGCACATTTAACATTCAGCTTGACTGCATGTTCCCCCCGAAATGAAACAGCAGCAGCAGAGGCTTGCTCTGGCTCCCCCTTAAAGCCCCCAAGGACAAGGGTGGCTCATTGCCAAGATTTTAGGCAAGCAGTGCGTCCCATCTCGGGTCTTGGCCAGAGAGCCGAGACATGAAGCATGCCCACCTGTTTATCAGAAAACATTCCTTTATCCTCCTCCCTGGGAACTGGCCAGGCTCCCAAGGAGCAGGAGAAGGTCATTCGGCAGCAAAGTTTCTTGGTTACCAGAGCCAAATCTAGGTACAAGTCTCTCCATTCCAAAAATTTGTCCTTACATTTGGCCCTAGAGTTGCATTGAGAAGTAGACATAATTAACACATCATAAGAATACAATACACATTTTTCATACAAGTATACATCTAGCAATCAAACACAACAATAAAAACAGATGGGGGAGACAGTAAGAGATAAAGGACAACAAAAACAGTGACACACAGAACACAAATCACAAGCCGCGCGGCAACAGACCGAGACAAAACCGAAACTATCAGAAGGGAGCGGCAGTCTAGCCAGGCTCTCCCCTGGAAGAAAGGAAATTCCCTCTTTCCCTCCTTCCCAGACCACCACTGGAGCGTTCTCCAGGGTTGAACCAGGGGTCTCAGGACACGTCTGAAATCACAAGCCGCGCAGCAACAGACCGAGACAAAACCAAAACCAGAATTTCAGAAGGGAGCGGCCGTTTGGCCAGGCTCTCCCTTTGAAGAAGGGAAACACTCTTTCCCTCCTTCCCAGACCACCACTGGAGCGTCCTCCAGGGTTGGACCAGGGGCCTCACGACACGTCTGTCTCCCCTTTGGTCCAGTCAGTACTGAGCCTGTACAGGCGCCCCAGGACGGATTCCACGTCGTCCTGGCAGACAAGGACAAACAGTACAAACCACAGTTACAATAATACACAAGTAAGCAAACTTACCTCCGTCTGGCCGATGGAGTGTGGGAGTCTGGGGTCCCCCAAATCCCGGACGAGCCCCCAGATGTAGGACCCCAAAAGCGGTGTCCTCTTGTGACGACCCCAGAAACACAGACTCCGGACCAGACGATGCAATAGAACAGGAGGTAATTTATTTCATTTGTACAAATGGGCCCTCTACTGCTGCAAGCAGCAAGCAAGCGAGAGGAGCCCCGAGCAGCTATCTCACACAGCTTTTAAGGGGCAAAACCACAAAATTAACATACCATAGGGTGGCGTAAGTTTATTGGGTAACTACAATGGGAGGAGGTCCTCGAGGAGGAGGAGAGAACAGAAACAGGGGCTACGTGCCCTACGTGTCTAAGCTTGGACAAGGGGAGGGGGGTCCTTGAAGAGCAGAAAGGGGTGGCTACGTGCCCTACGTGTCTCGCGGTTTCTTTGTTAAGCTTGAACAAGCACAGGGGAGGGGGCTTAGGTGCATACCAGGATGTTCTGTCGCCCTTATCTCTGGGTAGTAGCCCTTATCTCTGGCTAGTAGCTATCTGCTTTCTCTGTGAACTTAGTTTACTCCCCATTTCCCAGGACTGTTTTATTAAGGCCATTTTATGGCGGCTCTCGGCCGCTCCTTTCAAATACTAGAGAACAAAAGAAATATTCTTACACATTCATAACATTGTGACTTTTAAAAGAACTTAATTGATTCTTATCAAATTATGCTATTTCATAATTAATCAACCTTAAAAGAAATTATCTTGAAAGTGTTATGCTAGGATGAGGTTGTAAATAAATGGAATGTTTTTAGACTTCTGGGACTCAGGAATTTCTTCTATATTAAGTGTATCCTCTTTCCCACTTTCTTTTCCATTTAGATGTAATGCTTGGCACAGGTATGAAGAATATTGATGCAAGTTGATATTCATTCTCTCTCCTCTCTTATCTCTCTCCCTCCCCTTTTGTATTTCCTCCCTCTCTCCCTTAGAAGAAAGAATTCAGAGGTTATCCATTTCTTTGCATTCCCCAAAGGGCAAACAGTGAACCTCCTGCTCCCATCCATAGAAATGGTAATAGCTTCTGCTATTCAGTGCCTCCTCACACAAAGTTAGTGAGAGGGAGAAAACCCTCAGAAGCCCACATTCAAATTAGCCAGGTACCAGACATGGGGTCCAGCCCTGCATTCAGATGCAGAGTAAAAGAGTTACCCCCACAGGGATGAGGCCTATAAAGAGTTCTGGAACACATTCTCCGTAATCATCCCTCAGTAGTCCATCCCTCCACTCTTTCAGCCTCATAGCAGGCTATGTGTAAAACTAATCAAAGGTAGCCCTTTCAAAAATATGTGCTGATTTGCTGTATCCTTGGGAAGCAAATAGTTTGCTTATAGACATTTTTCTGTCATGCACAGAGAAGAAAGAAGTCTTGCCTCTTGTCCTTCTGAAACAGAAAGCTCTAGTATTTTTACTCTGGTTCCTTATATCTAGGAAAATGGATTTAGTAAATCACTGCTATCAAGAGCATTTAGATCAAACATTCTAGAGGAAACAATAATAAAAATGATTAAATATCCTTTTTCTTTGGATCGACTAATTCTAAGAGCAAAAGAATGGAACCTGCTCTACTGTTCATCAAAACTTCACTACTGAAGTGCTTTTGAGCTTTAGGCACGTTTCTTTGTTTTAAAATCGGTAGTATTTCTTGTTTACCAACAGGTGGCACTAGAAGATAAGGGAGATGAAATAGCAGCCAAAGTACAAAAAAAGATTATGGAAAATAACGCAAGTAAGGAAAATTTAGAAATAAAAAGGTGAATTCTGTATTTAAATATTTTTCCTAGATAGATAAGGCATAAGTATTTTTCCAGACTAGCATTTAGAGATATGAGGACATATACATTTTCTTTCAGAAATCCATAATAGTACCAGTCAGTACTAAAATCCCCTGTGCTGTAGGTCATTTCAGTTTGTACCCAGGATTATATTATTTGGGGCTCTGTAGGGAATTTCAACAGTTTGGAAAATGTGGGGCTTTTGAAAATGCGAGACTATCAAATGAGCACATGCGTGCATGTGCACACGCGCGCGCACACACACACACACACCCAGACATGCAATGTCAAAGGTGACCTTGGCAGCTTTGACATTCAAAGAATGACTTACAAGCTAAAGGATACAGGCAGAAAATATGTTATTTGTATATTTCAGTAGGACATCTTTTCTTTCCCTTATAATTTGTGATGAAGTTTTCTAGAATCAGATTTGCCCCCATTTATATTCTACATCCTCTTTACCTCTCTGTAAATCTGTTATTCACTTATAATGATCCTTTAACCAGTCAGCTTTATGGATGAGTTTCAGATTATTCTACAAAAATTTGTAATCGATAAGATAGAATGGTCTACATATTTTAAAAATTTATTTCTTACCCATATTCTTAGCAGTAATGCCAATTAATTGAAAAGAATCTGAACAAGACATATTTCATGCTGTGAATGAAGGCAACTAGCTATCAACACTAAAGCAAAGTATAAATAAATAAATAAATAAAATTTGAAAACTCATTCGTGAGGAACGCTGATGGAAAATTAGCCTTTGTTTAAAAGCTATTTTGTAACTTTGATTCTGTGATCTCATGGGTTTAGTTCCCCTATCACCACCCTTTTTGCTGTGACTTTTAAAATATCTCCTGTTCTTTTTTCTGTTGTGTTTGGAAAAATTGGCATGAGAGGAAAATAATTTGAAAAACTTAAATAATTAAGTGTTCGCCTTCTTAAACTTCTAAAAATATGCTCCATTTTTCAGATGAAGGCACTCTGTAAAAGGGAACAGCTCTTCCAGTTTTGGAAGCATGTCAGAATATGAAGCCCTCTTATGTTGTACATTCCTAACCCTTCAGGCATTGGGTCCCAGGAGATTACTTCCTTGGAAGCTTGAACTGAGGTGAATTGAGGTGACCACTTCACTTGGTTATCTTCATCCTATGCCCAGTTCTCAGAGGTGCCATTTTGCCTTGGGAGCTAGAAAGAAAAGAGAACTGTCTTGTACATAAATGGCTTACCTTTGCTTACTCCTTCCTTACATGCTATAATGCAAGTAGCTCTTTGAGGGCAGGTACTGTTTTTTTTTTTGTTGTTGTTGTTGTTGCTGCTTTGCTTTGCTGATTTTTTTTTTTTTTTGAAGCTCTGTATCTTCAGCATCTAAGCATAGTGCTTGGCCCAGAGATTTGGCTCAGTAAATAATGAATTAATGCATAAATGGATGAAAAACATGTATATTTTCCCATTAAATCAATTTTTATTGCAAATAGTTGATGTTGTACAAGGGGTCTATTCCTTGCTGAGGCAGAAACGAAAATAAGCTTGGTGCCAATGGATATTTATGGAATACAAGTTGCCCCTGAACACATCCAGAAATAGACATGTTAACAAGGCCAATACTTGGCAAAACTGTGAATTTGATCAAACTGATACTATCCACTCCATCTTCCCAATCAATACTTATTTCTCTCCACCTACAAAAGGAAGTTGTATAGTATAGTGGGAAGGTGCATGGGCTTTTATCACCCAGCATGCCTGGGTTGGATTCTAATCCTGGATTGCTGAGTTACTACCCTGGATCCTTGAGTAACTCACTTATGTCTGAAACTCACTTTTTTCATTTATAAAATAAGGATATTCATACTTATCTTATAGGGCTGCCAAGAGAACTCAGTGAAGTTCTATGTGCCTACTTCAGGGCCTAGCAGACATGTTTAGTAAATGCTGTTTCTTTCCCATTGCTGTTATTTTCTCTCAAAGCAACTTGATGATGTTATTACTATTATTACTACCACTATTACCATATTATAGATGCAGAAATTGAGGCTCGATGAGGCTAAGTAACTTTCCCAGACAGAAAAACATAAATGATGAAAGAACTGGGATTCAAACTTTGACAATCCAAATTCTATGCTGTTAGCTATTGTCCAATATTAACTAGTTTTATTTTTACTTAGCCTTAGAAAAGAAAAGAAGACATATCTGTCATCATGTTATCATTTAAATTTGGCACATACATGGGTGTGTGCATGTATGTAGAGCCAGTAAATAAAATGGTGGTAAAATGTACAAGTTGTAGGTTATAGTCAGTTCAGTGTTATTTATTAGCTGTGAACTTATCCAAGTCACTGTCTGCAGTTCTTTACTCTCAACCATAAAGGGGAAGATACTCACTGTTCTCATGTCGTAAGCCATTTGTGAAGGTTCTTTAAAATATATTCACGGTGTTCTCACTGGCATGTATGTGCTCAATACATGTTTTAAAAATTATGATAATATTTAATAAAAATTCCCAATAATTATTGGGAACACAAATGTGAATAGTAAGGTAGATAGCAAGGTAAAAATTCTCAAAGCTGCTTTTCAAAGTAAGCTTGTGTTCATTTTTATAGATGACATGATATCATTTAATACACTTAACTTATTATCCTTAATCACCTCCAGTAATATTCTCCTCACTATGTTAACTACCAATCTAGTCTGAGTTGTTGGCAATTCAAGCTAAGTTAAAACATCACTGATGCTTTCTACCTTGATTCCATTGCTAACATCTTTTAACCCAGTAACTTAATGCACATTCCTTGCATAAACATAATGAGGACAGACTTATGTAAACTAAAATTACATCACATTTATTTACTGGAGTGTAAGGTAGCTATTAGGCAAACCAATCTAATTTGGAGAATGTTGAAAGATCCAAAGTTTAGGACTACGATAAGTATGAGTCAGCAAAATATAAAGATTTTTCTAATAAAGAAAAGGTATTTTAGAAAATGCAGATTCATTCAATATAGGATCTTGAACTTTTACAAAGTTCTATTTAATAACTTCCAAGCATCCAGGTGATTATTAGAAAAAAATGAAACAAAACAAAAATAAGTCATTTAAAATTTTAATTAATTTTATTTACTTAAAAGGGGGAGAGAGAGAATGAAGGGAAGGAGAAAGAGAGAGAAAGAGAAAGAGAGAGAGAGAGAGAGAGAGAGACTATCTCCTCTTTACTGTTTCACTTCCCAAATGCACACAACAGCTGAAGGCCTAGCCAAAGTCGGGTGCTGAAAACTCAATCCAAGTCTCCCTTGTGGGGAACAGGAACCCAAGCAATTCAGCCATCACCTACTGCCCCCCAGGGTGCTTTAGTAGGAAGCTGAAGTATGGAGCAGAACTGAGGCTGAAACCTAGGCATACCGATACAGGATAGAGGCATCTCTAACAGCATCTTAACCGCTATAGCAAATTCTCACCCCAAATGTAGTCATTTAGTGAATACCATTTAGGGCTATGCATTTTTCATTAATGGTTCTCTGAAAGAACAGAGCAGCAAGCTCCAAATAAATAAATAGGTCAAATTTAGGGACTGTTGAAATAGTTTTGTATTACATCCTAATACTCCATGCTTCCAGAGCTTACAATTTTAGCTAGAAAACCGAGATAAAACAGCAGAATTATATTCATCAACAGTAAGTTAGCAAGTAGAGCAATTTTTGTACACTTCGTAGAGTGGGTGTGAAGATTCTATAAAATAGGTGTAAGGTAAAACAGGATGTATACAAACTAAGTGGGTTAGGGTAAAATGCTGAAGTTGAAGAAAGAGTGAGGTGAGACTTTCTTCTCTTTGCCAAGTCCTAAATTAATTAATTGACTCTTTTACTATGACGTAGAGTAATAGATTTAAACTTCTAAGAAACAGATATCAATTTAGTTTTTAATAAAAGTCCTATAAATGATAAAAATCAATCATGTAATCCCTGTCTAGGTTTTTCAGTTGTCTCCTAGTCATTTATCTTTCTGTTACTTACTTCAGACGTTAAATACTGAAGACTCCCATGTTGTACCCCATTCTCTCTGTCTTAGGTTGGGAATTCAAAGGGATCATCTGTGGACCCAGTCTAGTCATTGATTTCCAGAGTGTAAGGTCATCTTCTTTCCTTTGTGTGCCTGAAATAATTGACAGTGATATCAGGTGCTAACAGCATTTTCTTTCTCACTTGGGATACAGATTTTGTGGGCTTCTATGATCTTAAGAGAAATACTATAAAGTAGAAAGTTGGAAAACAATCTCAAGGATAAGATACCAAGATTTTGAAAACTCTATTTTTTCCCCTCATGGTTTGTGAATGAAATTACCTATGTATGGAGCCTTCCTACCAACAATTTATCAAGTCCATCTTTTTTCCCAGATGAAGAGAAGATTACCACATGGCAAATGATTATGAAACTATGGAGTATAAAGTAGTATTTGTCAAAAGTACCCTGGAACATAAAGATAAGGACAATTGAAAGATAATTGCTACTTGAAGATAGAAGACTAGAGCTGTGAAAAGTTAAACTACTGCTTAGTTTAACTGTCTTTTCATCTCTTAAAGATTATATATTTTACCCACATCAATAATGCCATACTACTATGAAGCAGCTTTTGAAAGTGCAAAACTTTTGTAACATACAAACTTACTTAGCAATTACAGTTGCTAAAAGTAAGATTTTACCTCTAGAATATCATTTGTATAGACCCAGTAGACATACTTAAAATCAATTTATATCCCATCTATTTATATATAAGGGATATGCACATGTATGAGAATTATTTGTACCCATTTTATATAATTTATTTCAAGCTGATTTGTTGATGCTATAGTTGTTTTTGGCTAGGATAACTTATCCTTTTATTGACTACGTGATGTAACTCATACCATAGGAGTCAAGCAATGTCTAGGACAAAATGCACGGTTTTTATGAGTATAGCAAATATCAGAATTATAGAATGTTATTGTCACTATCAGGACTTACCTGCTGATATATTCTGGTTCCAATAGGATGTACCTACTTCTGCCCCTCATCAAAATATTATTATAATTTCATCTCATTTTGCAACCATTACCTTTCCTGCTCAATTCTATGAATGTTTTTGTTAAAAACTGGGGGTCCTCCATGTTTTTAGTTATTCAAGGCTCCCCATTAAGTACCATCCATCATCTTATTCACTTGAACCTGAGAGAGGCATATCCGTATTTACCTTAGTGATAAATGCATGGGAAGCATGGGGAAGTGGTAAAAGAGCAGAAGAGGTTGGTGATAGGGTGAAGTATAGAGAGACAAAACGTTGTTAATAAGACAAGTCAAACCTTGCGCAATCTGTGTTAGCAAGGAATGATGCCTTTTTCCAGCTTCTTGGGATTCTATGAGAACAGGATTCTCTAAACACACTCCTGGCAGCTCTACCATTTTTAAATCACTCCGCCTCAGGCAAGCTGGGATGACTTATCTGATTGGTAAACAACTTGCAGGCTTGGCTCAGCTCCATCTTTCTCCATCATGGATGTAGACCTGCCTGCAGGGAGATACATTAAGTTCTACTCCTACATGGAAGGAGGCTTATCCTGGTTCAATGTTGCTATGAATCAGTGAGTGAGTGTCTAATTCTGGGATTTGTTAGTAACAAGTCCTCCTGATTAACAGAGCTAAAGCTACATCCTTCAACGTTTATGCCATCAGTGTTTAAAGTGATATTTTGCACCTCTGAAAGCCTTCAAGAGTGTGCTGGTGTATGGGATGGAGAACTCAAGTGAATAACAAACTTTATGGCTATCTTTATAATCATTGCTCAATCAAAAAACCCAAACAACAAATTCCAACTGTAACTTTATTATCTGGAAAAAATATCAGTAAAATAATATCTTCTGTATATAAAATACTTAACCAACTCAAATAAAAGTTTGTTCTGGAATTCTGGTCACTCAAAAATTATCATTTGAACTTTGACTAGGGTTGAAATGCTGGGACCGGCGCCACGGTGCAGTAGGTTAATCCTTCGCGTGCAGCGCCGGCATCCCATATGGGCGCTGGTTCTAGTCCTGGCTGCCCCTCTTCCAGTCCAGGTCTCTGCTGTGGCCTGGGAAAGCAGTAGAAGATGGCCCAAGTGCTTGGGTCCCTGCACCCTCCGTGGGAGACCAGGAAGAAGCTCCTTGCTCCTGGCTTCGGATCTGTGCAGCTCTGGCTGCTGCAGCCATTTGGGGAGTGAACCAGAGGATGGGGGACCTTACTCTTTGTCTCTCCTTCTCACTGTCTATAACTCTACCTCTCAAATAAATAAATAAAATATTTAAAAAGAAAAAAAAGATATGCCACATGTTTGCACAGGGAATTTAAGGATACAGTTTATTGAAAAATATACCATTAATCATCAATATTTTCAGATTTTCTTTATGTAGGAGGGGAAAATCATTTTAATATTGGAGGGAAATTTAGTTTTTAATGGATAAAACTATAAAAACTAATTTATCAAATACCAGTATATGGACATATATGAGTTTCCCAAATTCCATAAATAAATTTTAATTTTTAAAATAAACATATAGGGGATGGCATTATGGTACAGCAGGGTAAGCCACTGCTTGCAATGCTGGCATCCCATATCTGATTGCTGGTTGCAGTCCTGGCTACTATGTTTCTATTCCAGATTCCTACTAATGCACATGATGGCCAATGTGCTTATGCCCCTGTCACCCATGTGGGAGACTCGATGGAGTTCCTGCCTCCTGGCTTTGGCCTGGCCCAGCCCCAGATATTCCCGCTATTTGTGAGTGAACAAGTGGATGAAAAATTGATCTATTGCTTTTGCTCTGTCTCTCATTCTCTCTTTCTGATACTCTGCCTTTCCATTAAAAAATCTTTGAAGAAAACCAAACATGAGGCCAGCACGGTGGCTCACTTGGTTAATCCTCTGCCTGTGGCGCCAGCATCCCATATGGGTGCCGGATTCTATTCCCGGTCGGGGTGCTGGATTCTGTCCCGGTTGCTCCTCTTCCAGTCCAGCTCTCTGCTGTGGCCCAGGAAGGCAGTAGAGGATGGCCCAAATGCTTGGGCCCTGCACCCGCATGGGAGACCAAGATGAAGCACCTGGCTCCTGGCTTCAGATCGGCGCAACACGCTGGCTGTAGCAGCCATTTGGGGGGGTGAACCAACGGAAGGAAGACCTTTCTCTTTGTCCCTCTCTTACTGTCTAACTCTATCTGTCAAATAATAATAATAAAAAAAAGAGAAAACCAAACATATATCGTAGTGCACTTTCTTATTTTTCAGAAGTGATTTTGGATGATTGAATAATCCTATAGATGTACTCAAATTCCTGAAGGGTTGAAAAATCATTCTTCTACATGATAATAGTGAGGAAAAAAAAAAGGATCCTTAAGGTAGAGAAAAAAAATCCTTACGGTAGGGAAAAAAAAATCATATGTGACAAGATGTGAGCAACACAATTTGATACTATTAGAAATTGTCAACAAAATGACATTGACCCATTCGACGATGACCTTTGCAGGAATGAAATGACAAGCAGAGAAATCAGAAAAAGAGAAATTTCACCACATGAATCATCAACTAGAATAGGGAAACCTTTTCATTAAATCCTAAGTCAATATCCATCTCCACTCACCCATCTGATACCCCTCTTAGGGCTTTTTTAAGTTTATAGATGATTCCAGCAGATAATTTCATGCCAGAGACGTTACCCACAGAAGCTCACTTAGAGGTTTTGAAATCTTTATCAAATAATCTTATATATATTCACTTCCTAGTGTAGCCTGAGTTTAGTTGCCTTTTAGATGATCCCTGATAGAGAATGGCAACATTAAAATGGTACTGTCTCAGAGAATAGCTTAGGCACAAGGCATCTCAGTAATCTGTATCAGTATCTTCATAAATTTAGTTGTCATATATTAATTCAAAATATAGAAAGAATTGTACAAAGAATTAAGGGAACTTGATTCTAGTCTTTTTTTATGTTATTGTGTGCTTTATGATCTTAGGCCAGCCACTTAGGATCTTGAAGTTTCAGTTTCCACATGTATAAGATATGGGAACTAAGCTCTTTAAGATTATTTTCCCACTCTAAGCATACTCATTCTATTACTTTACTTACTATGTGATAACAAAGAATATAAACAAAAATGTAAAATTACATAATTTATTTATTTATCACAACAATGTATGGAAATCTGGGAGCACATATCTTCCACTGATCAGATTAATTTCAAGGCATTAGAACTGGGTCTGTGCAATACCTTTATAACAGCTATATTTATATGCAGGAGATTTTACAAGCATAGCATTTGGAGGATGCTCAGCGACTCCTAGAATCAGCCACCATTTATTTAAATATTTATCCGTAACCTTTCTTCGGCATTTTGTTCAAATGGAAATTAAAACACCCTGTTGGTGGCAGCAATAATTTAATTTTACCTTTCATAAAAATAAATTAAGCATAAGATTTATAGGCAATTAAGTAGGAAAAAGTTAACTATATAGTAGAAGATTTTTTCCTTCTCCCATATGTTGAAGCACATTTTAAACTAAGAGCTTTAGAAAGTAATGGAAGAATTTTTCATTGTTTTTATGTGTTACAAACATTAGTAAATCAAGTACACACATACTGGTAAGACTTCAATGTTGCAGAGATGCTAAAATTCTTTCTCTGTTTCCAGTCATGATTTTCTCCTTTTGTACTGATCTCTAAATACCTACTAAAGTAGGTGTGCAGATGGTAACCCACAAACTGGTGTGAGCCATACTGGACAGTTAGCTTAAGGGGAAAAGGTTTAAATCAGAAACCATTTCAAATTTCTTTTGATCTTTCCAGCTTTCTTTTGTTTACATTAACTATCCTTCCTTGCTCTTGAATATCCTAAATTTCTTTAGTTATGGGCAGATCCACCTGTTGATAATCTCCATCTCGTTTGGCAAAATCACATAGTTTATATTTTCTCGCATGTATAGTATACTCATATAATTCTGGTATTTGTATAATCTACAGGTATTAAATATTGATGATGAAGTTTTGGGTCTAAGCCACAAATGTGCCACCAGCATGTTGTTCAGGAAAATGGGTCACAGATGAGCTGAGAAATCATTTTCATTGATTCTGGGGTTACTGGGGAAGGCGGGGAACAGAACAGCCAGAGCCGTTGAAGTCACTGCACAGCCACAGCCCCTTATCTGGAAATTGCGGTGTGCCCTCTTTCGCTTGCTGTCTTGCACTCTCTCTCTCTCTCTCTCTCTCTCTGTATGCAGAAACTTCAAAAAGTTCATAGAAAGGGGAATTAAAAAATGCTTATTTTGGCACAAAATTTTTTAAAACCCATGCATAGTTTTTTTCATAACATTAATTTTTTTGACAGGCAGAGTGGACAGTGAGAGAGAGACAGAGAGAAAGGTCTTCCTTTGCCTTTGGTTCACCCTCCAATGGCTGCTTTTATCACATTATAGAAATAAGGAAACAGTGCTACCTAAATTAAATTGTAGCACTCAACAGCCCACAGCAGCATTATTTGGAGGCATTCATAAAAAAAAATGCACAACCACATTCCCCACCTAATGAATCAAATTCTGTATCTTCACAATTTCCTTCTAGTGATTTCTCTTGCACAGTAGTGTTTGAGAAGCTCTGGACAAAATTACAGCCTTGGTGCCCAGGTGGTTTATAATACTTTGGCATCATTTGGGGGGCTTTTAAAAATCCTTATGTCCAGAATTCACCACAGACTACAATTTGTAGGGCTGGGTCTAAGCATAGTGTTTCCAAGATTTCCTGAAGAAATTCTAACATGCAAACACAGTTGAGTACCACTGATCTAGCAACTACTCCACACCCAATTAGAAGGTGCTACAAACCACGATATGTCAAGAACCCAAAAGAAAAGTATGTTATCAGCTGCTCAAGGTGAGTTGAACTAGGCTGATATGTGTGGGTAAGTCGTTGGTAGCGGTAGTAAATTAGGAAGGAGTTGTGCACCATGAAGATGGGTGTATCTCATGCAAACCTTTGTAAATGGCTACAACTTTGAGTTGTATTTCTGGTGCCATATTTTTTTAATAAAATAACCTAAATTTTCACCCCAAAGAAACAAATTTTATCTGTTTTTTGAGTTGTATGAGTATACTTAAACAAATTCATGGAAAGTAGATGTAAAAAGATGTTTATTTTGGTACAAAATTTTGTAAAATACACGCATATGTTTTTCATAATGTGCATTTTTGGTAAAGCTTTTGAAGACACTTTGTATTACATTCAGTACCATGGTGTGAGTTGCAGAGTAACATCTTTAACCAAGGCTAGCTCTAAATACAATATGTTTCTGTCAGTCAACTTAGGTTATCCTTTTCTTTTCATTCACTTTTGTCTCTACTATCAATTTTTAAAAACCATAACCTATTTTCCTTGGAAAACTATCATCAAAGAATAAAACTATTTTGCTAGCCACAACTGAGAGATTTCTTTAAACTATTTATATATATAGAAGATTCTGTCAGAAAGAAAAGAACACAGCAAAGAAAAATAAGAAGAAATATTGAAAGCTGTGGATATTGGAAGAATGAATAGATTCTTTTCTCTTTCTGGCTTATATAAAATTTTTATATCTCTTAGGAGCTATAATAAAAGTTTAGAGCATCCTGGTTACGTTTGTCAACGCTACCAGAGATTTAAGGGAGTGTTGATTTAGAATTATAGTTTTAGGGACTCGGCTTTGGCTCCTTGTTTTCTTGTGTTTTTTTTTTTGCAGTATTTACTTAGCTGGAATAGTCGCTGATCATGTAAAGTATTTTATGAGCATTCCTGTGCCATTGTACCAAGTTACCACAGATTTTTTGGATTCAAACAAGGCAAATTTGTTCTCGCAAAGTCCTGGAGTCCAGAAACCCAGATTTAGTATATTAGGGCCAAAATCAAGGTGTGTGCAGGGGAGAGCCATGTTCCTTCTGCAGACTCTAGAGAAGAATCTATCCCTTGTCTCATTTAGTTTCTAGTGGCTATTAAAATTCCTTGGCTTCAAGATGCTAAACTGAAATCTGCATCTGTCTCCATTATACCCTGTGTTCAAGGACCTAACCAGATATTTGAAGATACCATCTTAGTCTCAAGGTTTTTAACTTACTCACATCTGCAGAGACCCTTTTTCCATATAAGCTCACATTTATAGATTCCAAGGATTTTTTTAAGCAACAACAAGACATGTGTGATAAATCACAGTTAGATATGATAGTTATAGCATATGCCTAAGACAGTTTCTTAGAGAAACCATATCATTCATCATATGTGGTTATCATTTCCAGTCCAGATTCCTCTGTCTAAATACATCTCATTTACTTTAATTTGCTAATTTCTCTCTGTCTCTTCCAATATTCCAAGGTAACAGCATTGCTTCCCCAATGTATCTTGTCCTAGAACCAATAAAAAAGATCTTGTGTGATGACGATGGCACTGAAATAGGGTCAACGTGAGAGAAGTCTGAATGCTTAGCTTACATGTTCAAGTTTAGACAATGCCTGTAGTTCTAATGTATGAAATCAAAGACATCAACAGCTTGTATATAAAGTTAATATATTGGGGCCGGTGCTGTGGTACAGAGGCTTATGCCACATCAGCTGCAATGCTGGCATTCCACATAGTCACTGGTTGGAGTCCTGGCTGCTCGGTTTCCAAACTATTTCCTTGCTGATGCTCCTGAGAAAGCAGCAAAGGGTGGCCCAAGCACCTGCTTGGGAGACCCAGATGAAGCTCCTGGCTCCTGGCTTTGGCCTGGCACAGCCCTTGCTCATGTGGCAATTGGGGAGTGAACCTGTGGATAGATCTCTGTCTCTCTTTCTCTCGGTCTCTCCTCTGACTGGCTTTCAAATAAATAAATAAATCTTTAAAAAAATAAAGTTAGCAATCTCGTACAACAAAAACAAAGCTGGAGGCATCACAATACCAGATTTCAGGACATACTACAGGGCAGTTGTTATCAAAACACCATGGTACTGGTACAGAAACAGATGGATAGACCTATGGAACAGAATTGAAACACCAGAAATCAACCCAAACATCTACAGCCAACTTATATTTGATCAAGGATCCAAAACCAATCCCTAAAGTAAGGACAGTCTATTCAATAAATGGTGCTGGGAAAACTGGATTTCCACGTGCAGAACCATGAAGCAAGACCCCTACCTTTCACCTTACACAAAAATTCACTCAACATGGATTAAAGACTTAAATCTACGACTTGACACCATCAAATTATTAGAGAGCATTGGAGAAACTCTGCAAGATATAGGTACTGGCAAAGACTTCTTGGAAAAGACCCCAGAAGCACAGGCCGTCAAAGCCAAAATAAACATTTGGGATTGCATCAAATTGAGAAGTTTCTGTACTGCAAAAAAAAAAAAAAAAAAAAAAAAAAGCCAGGAAAGTGAAGAGGCAACCAACAGAATGGGAAACAATATTTGCAAACTATGCAACAGATAAAGGGTTGATAACCAGAATCTACAAAGAAATCAAGAAACTCCACAACATCAAAACAAACAACCCACTTAAGAGATGGGCCAAGGACCTCAATAGACATTTTTCAAAAGAGGAAATCCAAATGGCCAACAGACACATGAAAAAATGTTCAAGATCACTGGCAATCAGGGAAATGCAAATCAAAACCACAATGAGGTTTCACCTTACCCCGGTTAGAATGGCTCACATTCAGAAATCTACAAACAACAGATGCTGGAGAGGATGTGGGGATAAAGGGACACTAACCCACTGTTGGTGGGAAAGCAAATTGGTTAAGCCACTATGGAAGTCAGTCTGGAGATTCCTCAGAAACCTGAATATAACCCTACCATTCAACCCAGCCATACCACTCCTTGGAATTTACCCAAAGGAAATTAAATTGGCAAACAAACAAGCTGTCTGCATATTAATGTTTATTGCAGCTCAATTCACAATAGCTAAGACCTGGAACCAACCCAAATGCCCATCTACAGTAGACTGGCTAAAGAAATTATGAGACATGTACTCTATAGAATACTATACAGCAGTGAAAAACAACGAAATCCGGTTATTTGCAACAAGATGGAGGAATCTGGAAAACATTATGCTGAGTGAATTAAGCCAGTCCCAAAGAGACAAATATCATATGTTCTCCCTGATTGGTGACAACTAACTGAGCACCAAAGGGGAAACCTGTTGAAGTGAAATGGACACTATGAGAACCAATGACTTGATCAGCTCTTGTTCTGACTATTGATGTACAATGTAATACTTCATCCATTTTAGTATTTTCTCTTTGTTTTGTTCTAGTACTATTGGTTGAACTCTGTAATTAACACACAATTATTCTTAGGTGTTTAAATTTTAACTGAAAAGTGATCCCTGTTAAATATAAGAGTGGGAACAAGAGAGGGAGGAGATGTACAATTTGGGACATGCTCAATCGGACTTGCCCCAAATGGTGGAGTTAGAATCATGCCAGGGGATCCCAATACAATCCCATCAAGGCTGCATGTACCAATGCCATCTCACTAGTCCAAGTGATCAATTTCAGTTCACAATTGATCACACTGATAGGTCTAAGAGCCAAAGGGATCACACAAACAAGACTAGTGTCTGCGAATACTAGCTGATAGAATCAAAAAGGGAGAGAACGATCCATCATGGGAAGCGGGATACACAGTAGACTCATAGAATGGCAGATGTCCTAAATAGCACTCTGGCCTCAGAATTGGCCCTTGAGGCATTCGGATCTGGCTGAAGAGCCCATGAGAGTATTTTAGGCATGGAACGCCAAGACACCCTGAAAAAAAAAAAAAAAAGACCTAAATGGAAGATCTCTGTGAGATTCCAGTGGAAAGAACGGGGCCATCAAAGAAGGAGGTACCTTTCTCTGAAGGGAGGAGAGAACTTCCACTTTGACTATGACCCTGTCGGAATAAGATCAAAGTCAGCAAACTCAAAAGGCTTCCATAGCCTTGGCAACTCATGACTAGAGCCTAGGGAGATTACTGACGCCATAAACAAGAGTGTCAAATTGTTAAGTCAACAACAGGAGTCACTGTGTACTTACTTCTCATGTGGGATCTGTCCTTAGTGTGTTGTCCAATATGAAGTAATGCTATAACTAGTACTGAAACAGTATTTTACACTTTGTGTTTCTGTTTGGGTGCAAACTGATGAAATCTTTACTTAATATATACTGAATCGATCTTCTGTATATAAAGAGAATTGAAAATGAATCTTGATGTGAATGGAATGGGAGAGGGAGCGGGAGATGGGAGGGGTGTGAGTGGGAGTTAAATTATGGGGGGTGAAGCCATTGTAATCCATTAACTGTACTTTGAAAATTTATATTTACTAAATAAAAAATAAATAAAAATGAAAAAAGAGATTAATAATGTACCTAATTTTGCAGAAAATGTATTTATTGGAAAAAATTGGTGTCCATTAGCATAAAATAATATTTTCAAAATTGTAAACTTGGTAAATGAAAATGTGTTTTAATAACTATAAAATCTATTTGTATTTTCTAGCATATATCCAGGCTCACTACCCAATTTATGGTCTGAAACTTGTAATAATGGCAGAGCATTAAATAAAAACAAAATTGTAGTACTAGAAATCTTAAGATAATGATTATAAATGTGTTCTTTTTTGTTTATGACACTTCCTAGATGGAGTTACATGGACTCAAAATTTGGGGTAGAATTTTAATGTCTTTATATGCTACTTAAGTCTAGTGTCTGAATAAGAGTTAATATAGTTAGTTTAAGATACATTAATGTAGTCAAATGAAGCAAAGGGAATGTAATTACTTGGTGATAGTGAAAAGGATAGCTAATTCCTATATGATTCCCTTTACACAGTTTAAGGAATTTTTACCCATAGAAGTAAGGAGGACAAGTTATTTTGTTTAGCTAAGATTTCCATATAACCAAAGTTAACTCTCTGAGTGCCAAAGTTTTATTTAACTGATTTGTATTTGTAAGTTTCCTAAAATATGATTCACATTTTTCCCACCTCATTAAGCATATTATGCTGTCTTCAAATCTTTTATTAATGACTTAGAATACTCAGAATCATTTTTTCAGACCTGAGAAATAGTTTTGATTTAAGTCTAGGAGGTATAATGATTTCAACAATGCTCTAGGACTTCTTTTTTCTTTTCTCTGCAAAAAGACCCTTATCTGAAATTTCATTTTAATATCTTATCTCTCTGTTCAGAGGTTCAGCAAATGTTTCAAACAGTGTGATTTGATTACATTTATACACAATTAATGGATTGAATGCTAAAACAAAATGTTTTCTCATTCTGCATAAATTATCTCCTTCCCTGTTACCATTTTTTAAATTTTTATTCAAATAATATACTGCTCAATTTTTGAGATAACATTTTAAATTTACATTATAGTCAAGGGCTGTTATCTCTTTTTGACTTGGTGCTGACTTAGTTCTTCATCCTTTACAGAACAGATCATGGACTTCATCAGCTCACATGCCATTCCCTCACTTGCATTATTTGCTATCAGAATATAAGGAAATTGCCATTGCCATTTCAAAACTTTGTGAACTTGTGCCCTACTGGAAAGTATATCTCAAAAATGAAGAAGTCGGGCTGGTGCCATGGCTTACTTGGTTAATCCTCCGCCTGCGGCACCAGCATCCCATATGGGCGCTGAGTTCTATTCCCGGTTGCTCCTCTTCCAGGCCAGCTCTCTGCTGTGGCCCGGGAAGGCAGTGGAGGATGGCCCAAGTGCTTGGGCCCTGCACCCGCATGGGAGACCAGGAAGAGGCACCTGGCTCCCGGCTTCGGATCAGTGCAGCTCTGGCCATAGCGGCCATTTGGGGAGTGAACCAATGGAAGGAAGACCTTTCTCTCTGCCTCTCCCTCTCACTGTCTAACTCTATCTGTCAAAAAAAAAAAAAAAAAAGGAAAAATGATGAAGTCTTCATCATCACTATCAGCCACCAGCAGTCTGTTCTCAAAGTCTTCCATAATATTTTACTTCCAGCAGAACTGCAGGCAAAGAAATATCTTCTATGTTCAAATCAGAATGAAAGTCTTGTGTTATTCTTGTATAATGTAACTTTACTAAGAAATTCCCTTTGTTATAGCATATCATATTATGAAGAGTTCCTGGTTTTATAGGATCAGTGGTATAACATCTTGGAAACAGAGACCTGGTGAAAAAAAGTCTATATTCCCTGGAGAATCAACTTTGACTTTTCAAACTGAATTCTACAACAATCCCTAGCAATTGTTCTCAGTACACAGGCCTATCACTTGGAACTGCTAAAATGTCCCATTCACAAAATCATGATATAGTACCTGTGGAATAGGATCCAGAATTTTGCATTTTTAATAAATACTCCAGATGTGCTGATACATGTGGTCCACAGGCAGCATACTAAGAAATCATGTCTAGATCAACAATTTTCAACCTTGGCTGTACCTTAGAATCATCTAAGGAAATTTGAAGACTCCTAGTGTTTGAGCCCCTTCCCAGACCAGTGAAATAGAATCTCTGGAGTTAAGGTACAGACTTGGTGTTTTAAAAGCTTTCCAGGTAATTTCAAAATGCACCTATGAACGAAGACTTAAAAGGTTTTTCTTTCTTTTTTTAAAATATTTATTGTATTTATTTGAAAGACAGAGTTACAGAGAGAGGTAGAGACAGAGAGAGAGGTCTTCCATCTGCTGGTTCACTCCCCAGATGGCCACAATGGCTGGAGCTCCGCCGATCTGAAGCCAGGAGCCAGGAGCGTCTTCCAGGTCTCCACCGCGGGAGCCAGGGCCCAAAGCCTTGGGCCATCTTCTGCTGCTATCCTAGGCCATAGCAGAGAGCTGGATCCAAAGAGGAGCAGCTGGGTCTCGAACCGGCGCCCATATGGGATGCTGGCACTTCAGGCCAGGGCGTTAATCCGCTGCACAACAGCGCCGGCCCCAGAAGGTTTTTCTTCTGGATCTGAAGGACGTGTAAAATAATGGGACAAAAACAGAAAGAAAATGTTTCTGTCTGCTCATACTTTGTAAGAAGCAAATTGTGGCATTTTTGAAAGCTCTGGGATGATTACATTTTCCAAATTTTCTTTCTTGAGAGCTTACAAAAATACGTTGTAAAGATCTGTGCTCCAAATGATCTCAGCTGACTCAGAATGTTGCTATGCTGTACAGCTGCATACTACTCCTCCCCAATCTAGCTATCAGCATGTGCTTGCGTCCCAGGACACACATCCTTCTTAGTACTGTAGGACTATTTAACTAATACATGTATGTTCAGAATCTTGAACTAAACCTGTCACTAGACAGGAGGACTATACAGAGACGCTACTAACTTCTTTGCTCATATTGAATTAGCTACGGTGCTGGTTCTCTTTCGGCTTTACATTTTGGGTTTACAACTGAGTTCCTCGTCTAGATCCTTGCTGAGCAGACTTTGTTTTATATTCCAATGCTAAAAACTGGGTTTCTTTTTTATTCAGTGCATGCTTGGAACTCTACTTAGATTATAGATTTAGTGCCTTCATAAATCGGATGTTCAAAAGCATTCAAGCCGCCAACATGGACCAGGGATCTTGCTTGTGATTTTTTTATTTGTTTGAAATGTTTCTTTTGATGTAAATTCATCTTTACAGAAAATTTGGAAGAATAGTACAAGGAACTTCCATATATTCTTTTTACACACATGCACCAGTTGTTTATATGTTACTCCTCTCTGTCTTCTATTTCTGTCTCTATCGTTATCTCACTTGCATTCATACTGATAACTTCAATTCCAACTCAGCAACACAGCACGTATTTTAGTGCTTTCTCCCTCTTTCTATATTTCTAAATCCTCCAGCAGTGAGAAACTTAGCTCCTGTCATTCTCAACATATTTACTCATTTCTTGAAGCCTGGAATATACAGAAGATAGTTTCAAAATTTCTCAACCATACCACTGCAAAAATTTTGCCTGAGTTTTACATTTATGTTTCAAGCCTATAAAAGTGGGATCTTGGTTTAAGCAAAAAACACACCAATTTACTTTTCCTGAGTGCTTCCTGAGATTGGTATCTTTTTCCTAATTACAGTTTTCAGGTGCCAGATCCCACAATTTGCTAATAAATTTACCTGAAGTTGAGGTTTGCTTCCTTGAATCTTTGTCTACTGTCTATTTTCAATAGCACTCTGAATCTCCTAGCACCCATATTGCAACTCATTTTTATTGGAGTCTGTCTGCATCTCTAACAAGTCTGTGTCATCTCTGACCCAGTTTACTTCCAACTAATCCCCAGTTTAGGGAAGTACATGGAAGAATTGCTAAAACATAGAATATTCTTTTATGCTTGAAAGTTATGTTGCATAGCATGTGTATATGTTTGCATGCGCACATGAGAGCACATGTATATGCATGCACATGTGTTTATGTGTGGGTGTGGACACATGTAAGCATGAGCATTTGTGTGTGTGCACACATCTGCATATCGAGGTGTTGTGGATGTATGTGTGTGGAAATGATTCACTGAGAGTCACAAAATAGAATTAGAAATGATTGCCAAAACTGTTCATTTTTCTCAGCATTGCATATATATAATATATTCAGGCAATTTTCAAAAGATTAGGTTTTTTCCCTTGGAAAAATTACATTCTTTTGCAGCATCATAAATTGCTGTCTTTTAAAAATATATCAAGTATATGTAGGCTTCTAATGCTCCATCTCACTTTGAAATGTCAAAGTCATCCTTCTGAAAAGTCACACAATTAGGTCAAATATATTGCCTAATAAAAATCTTTCACCTTCTCAATGAGCACTGGGACAAAGATAAGAGGCCTTTAAGAACCACTCACACAGGATATGGCCTGGCTCTTCTAACTTGAACATGTAGAGTTTTTAATGATTTAAAATCTATTTTAAAAATCAACCACTGTTGTTTGGGGGAAGACATTGAGAAGAGACTATATGGCATTTAGAATTTTGAAAATTAATTCAGACAGAGCAAGATGAAACTTAACTTTCCTAAGATGCGGTATCTTCATCTGTAAAATGGGTATAACAATACCACTATTCTTGCAGGGTTACTGCATTAAATAATATATTGCAACAAAACATTTAATGGTGTGTCATACATCTAAGAAATACTCCACGAATGTTAACTCTTCTTATGTCTATTATTCAGATCCATAATCTTTTACTGTGCTTCTGGTTCTTGGTTGCTTTTCCTTTCTCTTATAACCTTTTTACATTTCTGCCCCTGACCCTTCACTGAAGGAATTTTGCTTGGTGATTTCTATGCTGTGCCCCCTTTTTGCATGTTACTTGTGCACAACTTACTAGTTGAAGTTTATGACTTATTCTGATACAGCTCATTGTGTGCCTATAGAGATGTCAGGTTTTCAAAGGTACTGTATTGAAGCCATAGATAGCATGCATTTACTTCTCATATCTCAAGTGATATTGATGAGCTGCAGGAGACTCTCAACCATTGTCCTACCTTTGACTATGCTGCCAAGCAGGTCTTTATTTATCTCCTCATTTTTGGCTATCTTTTCGCTGATGTACTTGTATTGTGCTTCTTTCACTCCCACCTCTCATTTGATTCAAGTTATCACCACTGTCTTCTCTATTTTCTTTCTTTAACTCTGCTTTTTTTTTCTTTTTTCATAAAATGTCTCAGGATGATATTTTATATAATCACCAGCCAAAAGAGTATGCTTCAAAATGCATAGTGAGGGGCCAGCGCTGTGGCGCAGTGGATAACGCCCTGGCCTTAAACACTGGCATCCCATATGGCCGCTGGTTCGAGACACGGCAGTTCCACTTCCAATCCAGCTCTTTGTTATGGTCTGAGAAAGCAGTAGAAGATGGCCTAAATCCTTGGGTGCCTGCTCCCACTTGGGAGACCTGGAAGAAGCTCCTGGCTCCTGGGTTTGGATCGGCACAGCTCTAGCCATTGCGGCTATCTGGGGAGTGAACCAGTGAATGGAAGACCTCTCTCTCTCTCTCCCTCTCCTCTCTCTGTGTAACTCTGACTTTCAAATAAATAAATAAATCTTTAAAAAATGCATAGTGGGCCGGTGCCATGGTTCACTAGGCTAATCCTCTTCCTGGGGCGCCGGATTCTGTCTGGGTTGCTCCTCTTCCAGTCCAGCTCTCTGCTGTGGCCCGGGAGGGCAGTGGAGGATGGCCCAAGTGCTTGGGCCCTGCACCCGCATGGGAGACCAGGAGGAAGCACCTGGCTCCTGGCTTTGGATAGGCGCAGCACGCCGGCCATAGTGGCCATTTGGGGGATGAACCAATGGAAGAAGTCCTCTCTGTCTTTCTCTCACTGTCTAACTCTGCCTGTCAAAAAAATGCATAATATATAGCTGATATCTTTGGGTTTCTGGCTCTTCTTGTGTTTATCCACTCAGGATTGCTATTCTTTTGATGTTAAATATGCTTTTGTTTTGTTTATTTAATTTTTTTAAGATTTTTTTTATTTACTTGAAAGTCAGAGTTACACAGAGAGAGAAGGAGATGCAAAGAGAGAGAGAGAGAGAGAGAGAGAGAGAGAGAGAGGTCTTCCATCCTCTGGTTCACTCCCCAATTTGCCGCAATGGCCAGAGCTGCACAGATCCGAAGCCAGGAGCCAGGAGCTTCTTCCAGGTTTCTCACAAGGATGCAGGGACCCAAGGACTTGGGACATCTTCCACTGCTTTCCCAGGCCATAGCAGAGAGTTGGATCAGAAGTGAAGCAGCCGGGTCTGGAACAGGCACCCACATGGGTTGCTGGCATTGCAGGTGGCGGCTTCACCTGCTATGCCACAGTGCCGGCCCCTGTTTATGTAACTTTTAAGTTATAATCTATTGCAGTAGATTGCAGCTCTTGGACAATTAAGGTTTGTGGAACTGAGGACTTCCACAATTTGAATCCAAAAATATTTCTTGTAACACTAAAAAAAAAAAGTCAGGAAGTATTCAGTCTGGGCAGGCATCAGGAAGAGGCAGTATGGAATTTAAAGGTGTGGTCTCTGAAACTGGACATAGCTGTTCTTGGGAAAGCACAGGTATCACCTTTTAAAATCTACTTTTCTGAAATTCTCTATGTAAAGAATTTACTCAGGTGGTGCCATAGGCCTATGAAATCGCATAGGACCATACTAACTTTACTTTCCTGTTCTTAAAAGCGTGTGGAAACTGAAGTTTCTGAAGTAGCAGCTTCATATTTCCTATAGGCATGAGTTTCTGCACCTCTTCTGTGCTGAGCCATCTGCCTGGGTTTGCACAGGGCAGTTGCATGTGCTTCAGGCATGTAGGGGAGCATAAGAACCTGAAAAGTATTTCCTCTATGATTAGGATTCTGGTGATGATGTGATTAAAATGAAAAATATTCCTGTAAAAACAACATTTACTAAAAGTTGACTATGTCCCAGACATTCAGAAGTACATGTAGTTTTGCAAATCTTTGAATCACTATTACTATCCTAATTTTTCTAAGTGAGGTAACTGCAGCCCAGAGAGGCTAATTAACTTGTCCCAGATAAAAAGGTAGAAAATTGCAGAACAGAAATCAAATTCAGCACTGTCTTATTCTAAAATCCATGCTCTTACTCACACTAAGCTGCTTCTGTATGGACTTATGTGACTTTTGCACACTTTGACCTACCCTAGACTCAACATGCAGAGAAGTAATCATACTGGGAATCATTTGTAGAAGGAAGGTTCCAGATGTCTAACTGTAAAAAAAAATATTTTATTACTCACCTGCATTCAGAACTAAAAGAATGGTGAACATAGTAGCCAGAAGACAAAGATTGAAACATCACATCTATAGCAAGTTATATTACTTGAGGCAGTGCTTCAGTCTCTTCATATCTCCTCACTATCTTGGAAGTGCCTACCTGCAGGAAAACTTGGGTTTCTAGTGTATACGAGTTGCTTACAGACGCTTGTTAGATGTAAGGAGGGAAGGAGAATGCTTACAGATTCAGATTTTTCACTCTCTAATTTTAGACCAACGGTGATAGCCCATTTGCCAAGTGATTCACTGTATTATGATGCATAGGAGTAAGTGGTACATCAAGAGGCCTAGAGATTTAATCTTAAAAATATTGAGGGATAGGGGCTGGCATCGTGGCACAGCCAGTTACACCGTTGCTTTGGATGCCTGCATCCCATATCAGAGTTCCGGTTTGACTCACAGCTGCTGTGCTTCTGATTCAGCTCTCTGCCGATGTGCCTAGGAAGGCAGTGGTTGATGGTTCAGGTGAGCCCCTGCCACCCACATGGAGATCCGGATGGAGTTCCAGGTTCCTGACCTCAGCTTGGCCCAGCCTCAGTCATTATGACCATCTGGGAAGTGAACCAGCACTTTCTCTGTCTCTCCCTGTCTCTCTGTAGCTCTGCCTTTCAAGTAAATAAATAAGGAATAAATGTTATCCCTAATATCTCTTATGTTTCGAGATTTCCCCCAGTGATTAGTGCATTAAAGTAGTTGACTGGGGCTGTAGTCCATCTGTAGCTTTGGAAAGAAAAATAAAAGCTACATGAAAGAAGCCAAAGAATTCCTTCTAGTTAGAAATATAACACTTTTTGTGATCTACATGGACATGGCTTTGAGGTCAATTTTCTTTTCAAATTAACAAAACTTAATAAGGTGCTTCTCAGCTAAATCCTTTACTTGCTTATATTTTGTAATAAATCCATTTTCCTTAGAGAGTCATATTGTAGAAGAGCAACCTTTTCTTCTTCCCAAAGCATATATGATTAGAACCATTGGGATATGGAGGACAGACAGGGAAAATAGCAGAACAACTATATGAAGGGGTATGAAGCTCTTCTGTGTATTATTACAAAAGGGAATGAATTTCTCCGTAAAAATACATGGAAATTGAACTCAGTGTGCTCCAATGAATTACAATTTTTACAAAATGGAAAAGGCATGGCTATTTTCTCCATCTGTACGGTATTTTTTTAAAGGAATTGCATGACTTTGGCACTTGAATACTAGATCAGATGTTGACACCACAACATAAATAAGAAAAATGATGATATTAATTATTCCAACAGCTACTGCATCAAGTACCATGTCAACAATTTTACCTATATGATTTTACTCAATACTCTCAACAACGTGATAATGTATAAAATATTGTTTTTCCACTGTATATAGAAAGCTAAAGGTCAGAGATATTAAATTGCTTGTCTAAGGTTACTAGTCTTAAGTAAGTTCTCAGGTAAGTCAGTCAAGTCTTTCTCATTTCAAAGCCTGTACTCTATACCACTATCTTCCAAAATACATAAATATATGCAATTGTGATCTGTTAATATTCTTTAAAAATCTGGCAGTTTTACCTATAATTTGTTCATGTATTTATTCTAGAACTTTATCCATATTTATCTAAAACTTACATTACACCCTCACATAATCAGTACAATCAGCAGCACAGCACATGCCTTCTTGTGCCTATAATCCAGTGCACTATGATGCTTATCTTATTTTGCTAAGACACTTTTTTTCCAATTTATTTATTTGAAAGGCAGAGACAGAGAGAGACGGAGTAAGAGATCTTTCGTCTGCTGGTTCACTTCCAAATGGCCACAATGGCCCAAGCACTAGGGCCATCTTCCACTGCTTTCCAAGACACATTAGCAGGGTTCTGGATCGGAAGTGGAGCAGCCAGGGACTTGAACCTGCACCCATATGGGATGCTGGTGCTGCAGGCAGTGGCTTAACCCACTATGCCACAGCACCGATCTTCTAGGGCACTTTTAATTGTTCTAGTCTAATCTCTGGATTGGGCATGAAGGGGGACTGTAAAATGCCATGAACAATTCTTTAAGAGATGTATTTTCTCTTATTCTTTGTATAAATTTAGATAAATTTAGGCAAAGTGAAGTGAAAGCAAGTGATTTTGAACAGGAAAATCCTACACAGGTAATTTTGTGGGGTGGGAGCTGGAAGGCTAATGCAGGGAGTAGTCAGTCTGCCAATTCTGGTTTAGCAAATGAGGGAGGAGCACAGTGTGTGAGGACTTGGTGCCATGTTTTGTCAAGGGCACAGCCAGATGATTGGCTTTATCCCCAGGATTTTCCCCAGGAGCAGACGGGCAGCTGCCGCACATCCATAATACTCCTCAGTGTTGGCGTAGAGAAGCACCTGAGGCAGTCCCAACAATTGGTGAATGTGGGAGACCAAGGTGGTTTTGGCCACTGGGTGCTAGATTTCTGTGCCAGACCTGTGGAGGGCAAATAGAACATCCAAGTGGACTGTGCCTTCCATTCTGCCTTCCCTCATACTGAAGCAAAACAGCACTATTTCCACTTCCCACTCCCTACCTTTACTTAATATAAACATTATCTATGGCTGGTACTAGTGATTTTCTTTTTAATACTGTAATTTCAAAACGAGATCTAAAATTTTAATGTTGAATGACATGTGAAGAGTAGTGTAGGCTAAAGTGATTTTCTATTAATACATAGACTATAATATTAAAGACTTTATTCTTTTGGTAGATTTTAATAGTTCTGTTACCATGGAACATTTATTCCTTTAATTTCATGTAAATTTAAATTTTATGATGTTTGCTTCTCTAAGATTATATAATCCTTTTTATTATTGAAAAGAATCACAATTATGCAAATGATTATATCCAAGGAGACAAGCAGCAATTAACTGTGAAAGACAGGCTGCTACTGTAAGAATTGTATTCACACTGAATGGAATTGAACTTTTCTTAAAATAAACCTTTAATAAGAAAATTCAGTTGGTGCAGATTTTAAAGGCAAGCAGTTCGTTGAGACAAGTTTGTACTCTTGCCATAATAGTTTTGCATTTTAATATTTATAGTTTTCTTTTACTCTAGTATGCTTTTAGCTCCTGCCTTATAAAAAAAAAAAAAAACGACTACTTCAGCAAGTAAGAAATATGTATGGGAAAAATCTCACTCAGGTTTATGTAACTTTAATCTAACTACTCACTCTCATTATTAAGAAAACTGGGCAATAATAACCATTTTAACACTTTTTAAAAACGTAAATGTGCTTCATTTTTATTTATAGCTTTTCTAAAATTAAAACTAGTTTTCATTATGATTCTTCAACATGTATCGAGCCAGAATTTCCCTCGGGCCTACTCTTTGGTAGTAAATTGGGCACAGAGAGAAGGGCTTTTACTGCTTTAAGTGGTGAGGCTCCATTTACTGCATCTATTTTGCTGCTGTCACCATTCACTAGGATCCAAAAAGTCTTTAGGGGAGCATACTGCCTAAAAGCACAGATTATTTTAGAACCCAATAAATGTGTGTTCAAATCCCGATTCTTTCAGTTATTAATTACATGGCCCTGGGAAAATCACTTAACCTCTTGGAATCCCTATTTGCATAAATGTTTTTAATAATTGAACCTGCTTTATGAAAACTGAGTTAATCCAGGATTAGCACCATGTCAGGCACATAGTAAGTGCTCATTGTGAGAGCTATTACTATTATTGTGACGTACCTTACTGAGTAATGTATATTCCTAATAAATGAGTCTAAACACATTCTATTTGCTTTCTTTGGTGAAAAGCAGAGATGGGATACAGAACCAAAGTATGCATTCACACTGAATTTCTTAGCTAATCCATTTGCTTACATCTGGATGGTGATTTCTCAGATTTCCAAGTGGAGGTGGGGGAAGAAAAGGCACAATGAAGAAATCTGTCATTCATTGCATTGTCATGTAAATAAATAAATAAATAAAATGACCCAGCACACTTAAAGTGCATTTGAATTCTTACTGGGTCTGAGTACTTTAACTGGAAGGAATTGCTGAGGTAGGCACCTGTGGTGACCATTTGGCTTAGAGGCTTCATTTTAATTTGAGAGCTCTCAGGTTTTCATGGAATCCCAAGCTGGAAGGAACCACTTAGTTCAACCTCACTTATGAACCTGGGATCAGTGGATATGGATTCTAATTTGAAGCATCAAATATAAACAGGCAAGAGGACCACGGGATTTAAAAGGCAGCATCAACAATTGCAAGCCATCACCAATGCAGTCAATTCCCAATTATACATATTAATCCCAGTTAACCACCCTAGGTCTTGGGGACAGAGTAAATAACAGATCACTATGGGGCCCTGAAACAGACTTTAGAATGAAGCACAGGCCGATGCTGTGGCATAGCCAGTAAAACCTCTGCCTGGCGTACCAGCATCCCTATAGGCGCGGTTCGCGTCCTGGATACCCCACTTCTGATCCAGCTACTGGTATGGCCTGGGAAAGCAGTAGAAAATGGCCCAAATCCTTGGGCCCCTGCACCCGCGTGAGGGACCCAGAAGAAGCTCCTGGCTTCGGATCTGCCCAGCTCCAGACGTTGCAGCCATTTGGGGAGTGAACCAGTGGATGGAAGACCTCTCTCTCTCTCTCTCTCTCTCTGCCTCTGCCTCTCTGTAACTCTGCCTTTCAAATAAATAGATAAATCTTAAAAAAAATGAAGTACATCAGTAGAGAAATCACTGCATGTGTGTCCTTTCTTATTCCTCATCTTTTATACCTTGCTGCTGTGTTCTAGTCATGGCTTTGTCACAAACTAAAGCTGTGCCATTGGGCAAGTCACTCACATCCCCTATAACTAAGGGGGCAAGATGTTTAATGATTTGCCTACCCCCAAAACTGCATGATTCCATAAAAGATTATGAAGGAAAAGGGGAACAGGTGACTAGAAAGCAAGAGTATAGCTAGCACTCTGAGTCAGCTTCTAGGAGTATGATGGTGGGTGACTTCTCCCTAAAAGAGGGTTACTGTCACTTGCCAACTGCGATCCTCTGGGATAATGGTGGTGGTGTGTGTGAAGGAGAGAAAGAGACAGAGAGATAGTCAGAAACAAGAAGAAATGCAAGTGCCAGTGAGAAGATGAGAGAGTATAAGCAAGTACACATATTGGAGGGAAAAATGGAACTGGGGAAATTCAAACTCAGAATCTTTGGAAATGTTTCCTCTTACACTTCGATTCCTTTTGGGCTCCTGTAGGGCTCAAACTCTAAAATTTAATTATTTTTCCCAAATTGTTTATAAATTATTAAATCAAACTAGATTGTCAAACCCAGTGAGCTTCCCAAGACAACTGCCACAGAAAACTTTCTCCAGCCTGATCAAAGAGAAGCAGCAGAAGTACTCCAGGGCTTCTACCACTTAGCCACCAACAGTCCTAGCTCCGTGCTTTTTAACAAGACCAATTCATTAATAGAGAAAACTGCTAATAACCCTGGATTAGCTACTTGAGAGACCATTTGCGCCTCTTATACTGAGGCAACTGAGAATTACTGGGTGGCTGCATCATTTTTATACAAGTCAGAGTCAGGACCTGAGGGAATTAAATAGTTGCTCTTCCTCTTAATGTTTACTGATTACCCTTTGCCTCGCTCAAAGCAGCAGTCTTGAAGTAACACTTTTTTTTTTAAGAAAGAAAGATTTATTTTATTTATTTGAAAGACAGTTACAGAGAGAAGTAGACACACACACACACACACACACACACACACACACACACAGGTCTTCCAATCTCCTCGGATGGCTGCAATGGCTAAAACAGGGCCAATCCGAAGCCAGGAGCCAGGAGCTTTTTCCCGCTCTCTCACACAGGTGCGGGGGCCCAAGCACTTGGGCCATCTTCTACTGCTTTCCCAGGCCATAGCAGAGAGCTGGATCGGAAGAGGCGCAGCAGGGACTAGAACTGGCGCCCATATGGGATGCCGGCGCTTCAGGCCAGGGCATTAACCACAGAGCTGGCCCCCATACAATTTCTCCCCGCCCCCTACACTTTCAAAGTATTTCTTTTCATAGCTGTGGACTGGACTCATCAACTGCGATGTGGCTATAAAAGATGGTGTGCTTGTAGGAATGCCTTAATACAGTATTCATTACAATTAGTTATTATTAGATCTATCACTTGACTTTGCTGCTGCTTATATTTATTCATATCCAAGGATAATTATAGGAAGATTAAGTTTTGTTTAAAGTGACTCCAACCTTTGTTAGTGTCAGGTCTCAGAAGCCCAAAATGTCAACACCATCCTCATCCCATTTTGTTGGAAGGCACCTTAGTCTACTGGTAATCTGCTTTGAGTGTTTAAGCTTTGGAATCAGACAGACCTGGATTTAAATCCTATCTCAGTCACTAAACCCAGAACCTATTCTCTCTTCTGTAAAATAGGATACCAATATCAATCTCACAGTGAAGTATACAGTAAGATGTACAAATTCAATGAGATAATATTCATAAAGTGCTTAATGGTGTTTTGGACATAATAATGTTTTGGTTTTATCATTACCTTAACTTATCTATAGTGATTTCCAAAATAGGTTGCAAGCTTTTATAAGATTTCAAATGATAGCTCCTACAAAAGACTTTTTATTTTATTTTCTTATTTACTTCTTAAATGTTTTTTTTTCTGCCACCCACATGAGAGACCCAGATTAAGTTTCCAACTGCCCCCTGGCCCAGCCTGTGTTGTTGCTGGCATTTGGGGAAATGAACCAGCAGGTTGGAGATATCTGTCTGTCTTTCTATCTTTCTCTCTCTCTGTCCCCGTCTCTGTCTCTATGCCTTTCAAATAAATTAATAATGATAATTTTAAAAATGTTTTTCTTGTAATCAATTTTTTAATTTTTTGAAAATTATAGATTCTCAGTTCCCCCAATGGTAAAATACTGTTGGACTTTAAGTATTCTTTATACAAATTTTATTGTCGGATATGTAAATGTTCTCTAACTCTTAGATTAGTTCTTTATCCCCCTAACAGTCTTTCACATAGCAAAAATTTTTAAGTTTGATTAAGTCAAATTTATTATTATTTTCTTTTAGAGGTGCTGTTTTTGCCTACTCCTAGATTCTGACAACGTTTTCTTTTTTTTTTTTTTTCCAATTTTTGTAGTTTTATATTTTAACACTGAAGTCTGTGATCTCTTTTGAGTTAATTTGTTTGTTTGTGTATAATTAATGTGAGATTTAGGGCAAGGTTCTTCTTTTTTTGCTTTTGCCTAGTGGATGTCCAATTGTTACAGGAAACTTTGTGGTCAATTAAATGGCCTTTGTCCTTTTTTCAAAAATCATTTAAGCATATTGCATAGATTTATTTCTGAATCTTCTTTTTTGTTTGATAGATCTATATTTCTATCTCACCACTGTTTTGAATACTATAGATGTGTAGTAGGCCCTGATAACCCACTTCAGCATATTTTTATCAAGGTTGTTTTAGCTTTTGTAGAGACTGTACTTTTTTATATAAATTCCAGAAAAATACTGTCTATATCTACAAAAATCTTGTGTATGTCTTACTGAACTTTTGTTAGGGACTGTATTAAAAATATACAGGTTAGAGGCTAATGTTGTGACACAGCAATTTAATCTGCCACCCTTGACACCAGCATCCATGTGACCACTGGTTCAAGCCTTGGCTGCTTTGCTTTCAATCTAGCTCCCTGCAAATGCAAATGGGGAAGCAGTGGGAGATGGCTCAAGTGTTTGGGCCCCTGCTACCTGTGTGGGAGACCCAGATGGAGTTCCTGGATTCTGATTTCAGCCTGGCCTAGCCCTGGCCATTGTGACCATCTGGAGAGTGAACCAGTGGAAGAAAGATCTCTGTCTCTCTTTCTTTCTCTCTCTCTGTCACTCTTTCAAATAAATAAATCTTTCATATTGTGACATATAATTTCATTATTATGAAATAAATATCTGAAGAAATAGAGAAGCATACTAAGTTCATGAATTGAAAGATTCAACATGGTTATTAATTCTCCTAAAATTGACATTATATATACATATGCAGATTTACATTGAATTTCACACTTAATAACCATATCCCATTGGATATTAGATAAAGGAAAGGTCTAACACTCATAAACCTGAGAGCTTTAAGGACAGATTCACATGAGAAATACTAAATAGTTTAGAACATTCTACTTTGGAATTTCAGTTCTGCCATTTACAAACTACGTGAGCATTATTAGGTAACTTAACTTAAGTCTCTCTGTCCTCTTCTGTAAAATGTAGATAATAATAGTGTCTGTCTCATAAGTTAGTGAGGATTAAATCAATCAGACACACATACTCTCAATATATATTAGGTACACACGTTAATGATTAGTCTCATACATTTAAGTGAGTGTGCCTAAGTAACACCACTAAACTGGCTTCTCTTTTTGTGTTTCTTCCTTTTTTTCATACTCCAATTCTCCTCTACCACCTTAGTTCATCTTGCATGGCTCTTCTAAGAACTTCCACTGAAAACAAGAAGACTATACAACCCAGTTCACATTCTTTAATGTTTTGTCAGTAATTGAAACAACATAATAGTATGTAAGAATTGAAGAAGTGCTGAAGGCTACACACCTTCCCTTGTCCATCATTAATCCCTTCTTAGTTGGTTCTTATTTTAAAGTCTTCCTCTTCTAAGAATCCTTCTCTAATAAATATCCGTAATTCTCAGGTCATCTGCAGAGCCCCATATTCTACCATCTCTCCATTTGTATATTTGCCAGTCATTTATTGAGGATGTGCTATCTATGAGACATATTTTCCCTCAAAGAACCTTTACCTCCTCAAAACCAGTGGCCTTCCTTTCTAGTCTACTTTGTCTACTTATTATCAACCAGATCATTGCCACCTGTGAAATCTTTAAATTTCAATATCCTTTGTCCAAACTCAACCTCCTATAACTTCCGTTTCTCACAAAAATTCTCTATCCAGATTCCTGATTTTGCTTCAATAAGTCTTTTAGTTTATTTCATTCCTCCACTTTGTCTTAATTTGTTAATTTCCCTTTGGATTGTTTTTTCTCCTATGTCCAACCGTACCCAAGGGTAAAATTATGTTAACAATACCCTCAAGTTCCTTCTCTTACACTTCTGAAGGACCTGCTCAGTAAAACGCCAATGAGTTAATTCTAAAACCCTTCTTACTCATATATGAAATAATGGAAAACTACAGACCTAACCAAACATTCATCTTATGAATGCATACTGGGGTCATGACAATTATATAAATAACCAACTTCAGCTGGGTCTTCAATATTATCATTCAATTCTTTTGCTTGACCTAAGTCAATACTTTCCAGTCCTCCATAAGTATTATTAAAGCTTGTCACTTTTCTTTATTTTTTTAAAAAAGATTTTATTTATTTGAGAGGTAGAGTTACAAGCAGTGAGGGGGAGAGACAGAAAGAAAAGTCTTTTGTCTGCTGGTCCACTCCCCAAATGTCCACAATGGCCGGAGCTACACCGATCAGAAGCCAGGAGCTTCTTCCCAGTTCCCCACGCAGGTGCAGGGGCCCAAGGACCTGGGCCATCTTCTACTGCTTTCCCAGGCCATAGCAGAGAGCTGGATAGAAAGTGGAGCAGCCAGGACTAGAACTGGTGCCCTTTTGAGATGCCGGCGCTTCAGGCCAGGGCGTTAACCCGCTGCGCCACAGTGCCAGCCCCAATCCTTCCATTTTTATCCTTGTCCCCATCCCCCATCCCCTTTGCAACCTTCAAAATCCCCTTCCACTCTACTGATTCCTTCTGCACAGTCTATAAACACGCTGAAGTTTATTGCATCCTAACTACAATATTACCCAACTTTTCCATGATCTCATTAGCTACAGTTTTTTATCTGAATTTTTATCCCAAATTTTTACCCTCAAAAGGGTAATATAAACTTAGTGTATCTATTTTTTAACTTCACATTCACTCTACACCAGATTGCAATCTGGCTTTTATCTCCATGTTCCATCAAATTGCTTTTACATGCATTACTAGCTACCTTCTAAATACCATGCACTTCTCTCACCTCTCTCGTTTGTGTCTTACTGCATCTCAGTTCTGTGTTTAACACTGTTGGTCAAGCTTTCCATCGTGAAATATCAGTCTCAGACTCTGTAAAGCTCCATATTTAGCAATTTTATTGTGATACAATACTCCCTTGGCTTCATGAAAAAACAGACATTTTAAAATAAACTTTATTGAGGTATTAATTACAGTAAGATATTCCCATTCTAAGTGTACAATTTATTGAGTTTCACAGATATGCATTCACCTGTAATTACCATTACATCAAGACATAGAACATTTTCTGGATCCTAAAAATATTCATTTTATCCATGTTCGGTCAGCCCCTGCTGTCTCCCCTATCCCTGGCCCCAAGCCATTTCCCCCATCCCAGGAAACAACTGATATTCTTCCTGTCACTATAGGTCAGTTTTTCTTTTTAAGGTCTCACTAAAGATCAGTTTTTCCCTTTCAAATATTTCATGTAAATGAAATCATACAGTATTTACTCTTTTATTTTTGGCTTCCTTCAATTGCTCTGATGCTTTTGAGATTCATCTATGCTGTTTGGTGTATCAGTGGTTCCTTTCTTTTTATTACTGAGCAGCATTCCACTATATGGCTACCTCATAGTTAGCCATGTACCTGCTGCTGGACATTTGAATTGTTTCCAGTCTATGGCTAACACAAATAAAACTGCTATGAACATTCAAGTGGCATTATACTATTTTGGTTCTCCTATCTCTCTGATCACTCTTCCTCTTTTTACTTATAATAACTTTTTGAGTGATCATATCAACATTCCCCAAATGTTGATATTTCCTAGGGTTATATTCTAAGCCAGAAGTTCTTCTTCCTGTATAAATACTCAATATGGTTTTCATCCACTTTTACCATTTCAACCCCTCCCTGCATAGCGATAATTTTTGAATCTATTTCCTGGATAAAGCCTATACATCCATCTGAACTTATTCCACAGCTCCTCCAGAAAGTCTTAACTCATAATCCCAGATTGATCTAGTGCACTTCCTCTGTTTTTCTAAAATAACCTGTGTATAACCCTACAATTACTCTTTGCTGCATTTCCTGTAAAATAATGATGCTTAATGGGTCTGACTTCCCAGCCAGCTTGTGAGTTCTCTGAATTTAGCATTTTGAGTTCATTTGGCTTCTTATTTTCATTGACTAGCATAGTTTTTTTGCTGCTAGTAGATGCTTAATAAATCAAGTAGATGCTTAATAAAATAGTGTGTTCCCTTTCTTAAAATTTAGGTATGAGATGCTCTCCAAGATTTCTCATCTGGGCATTGATTTTATTGTCATGATCAGTTTACATGTTAGGAGTGTGAGAGTCATGATCCATTCATTCCTAGGTAGATTACTGGTTTTTATCCTTAACAGTATAAGAACATAGACCAAGCTCTCAAAGGTTCAAAGGTTTTCCCTACAAAAGAAGTTTTTAGTCATCTTCAAAATCTTTTCCTTCATTATGCAAACATTGATGAACCTCTATTTTGAGTCAGAACTTAAGCTTGGTATTGGGTATACTAATGTGAGTAAGATGTAGTCTTCACCCTAAATAATCTTTCAGTTCTGCTTTCTTTAATACCTTAAGGCTACTACTGCCTCTGCATGTGTACTGTGATTAAAATAGGAATAAAATTGGGATAAAAAATTCCAAGTTAAATATTGCTATGAGATGAGAAGAATGAAAGTATTTAAAAAAAAAAGCCAGGTGCCATGATTGATATTTTTCAATTTTTATAAGTATAATTTCCCATTTTACATATATCTAATAAATAGTGTGGTTAAGTGAAAAGTGCCTGAGGTGTAGAGTCAGATGGACCTGGACTTGAAACCTGTCTCTGCTATTCACTGGCTGTGTGACATTGGGTAGGTATCCTCTATGAACTTTATTTCTTCATCTACAAAATGGAAATAAAATATTCTGTCTTGAGGGAAGTTTTGGAGATGAAATAAAATGAAATACCTGGAACTTAATAGGCACTCAGTGTTTGTTAGGAAGCCTACCCATTTCCATCCCATTCTCTCCCAGCAGTTGGTAGTTTCACTTTTAAATAAAAGTCTAGTTCTATAACAAGGATGTTTCTTTAAACTTCAGACTGTCAGGCTTAAAAATGGAAGATATCAACCTTTCTGTGAGGAAGCAATCAACTTTTTCAAGCAAAAGTCGTGGCAAGGGATGCTACATGCTTCACCCTCACACCCCCTCCTGGAGTGACTGAATGGGTGATTGCTATGCCAAGAAGTTCCAATGTGTGATAGAGGTGTAGCGAGAGAAATTTGCCAATATAAACTCATTGATGCCTATTTATGTCAGCTTTAAAAAATAATACGTCACCTGCGTAAACATATTCAGTACACTTTCTCCAACTAGATATGTCCATTTCAAAGATGGAAGACAGCAAGCTTGTCAGTCTTGTCAGTTTATAGGCCTTAGAAGAGAAAAGTGGAGCCATTTAGCTGACAGTTTTGGGAAAACAAATCTTGAGATCTTGAACTCTCAGACTTTAGTGTCTGCATTGTGTGCTCACCTGAAATAGATTTACAAATGAAAGGATGACACCTTGTGAGATGGCAGCCCATCTTAGAAACTCAATCAAGACAGGTTGTTGCCCATATCCTAGTGTGACGGAGGCCAAGCTTGCATTGTGTTTGACTTGTACTGCCACTTTCTCCTCCTCTCAGTCACCCATTTTCTCTGTGCACCTTCCTCACACATTCAAATATGTTTTTAGGAGAGAGTAGGTGCCAATAATTTATTTTGGACTCCTACTGCACATTTGGGAGACCAGGATGGAGTTCCTGGCTCCTGCTTTTGGCCTGGCTCTACCCAGGTTGTTGTGGGCATTTGGGGAGTGAAGGAGTGGGTGGAAAATCAATTTCTCTCCATTTCTCTGTCACCATGAGTTTCAACTAAATTTTAAAATATAATGAAATAAATAAAATATTAATGGGGGACAGGTATTTGGCCTAGGATTTAGATATCACTGGGATGCCCACATCCCATGTCAAAGCACCTGGGTCTGAGTTGGGGCTCTGCTTGCAATTTCAGCTTCCTGCTAATGCACATCCTGGGAAGTAGGAGATGATGGCTCAAAGGGTTGGGACCCTGCCAACCTCATAGGAGACCTAAATGAATTCCTCGCACCTAGCTTCAGCCCAGTCCTGGATGTTGCAGGCATTTGGAGAGTGAACCAACAGATAGAACAACTCTCTCTCTCTCTCTCTCTTTCACTCTCTCCCTCTCAAAAAAAATTAAAAATAAAAAATGTCAGTTATCCAAGTGATGCCAACAGGATGACAGAGTATAGGATACCTTGCTCATAGTCATAATAACAATCATTTCCCACTTATCTGTGGACAAAAGTGTTTTTATGGAAACTGTGTGATTCAAGTAGGAGGTTGTGAAACCCTTTTGGAGCCTAAGACCTGGGAGGGTCATTTTGAGAGTACAGACCCATAGTAAGTTCACAGATTTGTTGATTGTTGTCCTGGCTGCATACATAGAAATGGCCCTACCACCCATGTACTTGGCTACAGTCCCACTTGGCCTTGGTTCTGCTATTAGAACAGGGAAGGGTTGAGCCTTCTTGTGCCAGTGGCTGAAGGCTCACTAGAGATGCAGAGAAGATTATGGTTGTATCAAAGACAGTGATCATAAGCAGGCACATGACTAGGAAAGGCTGAGGTATGGCTAAGCAGCACAGATTGGACAAATAAGTGGTATCAGCAGAAGTTAAGACAAGGATTTTAAAATGGCTCTAAATGGATCTTATTTATATCACAGTTGAGTTTTATATTTCTAATTTTTTAAGAAATCACCATACTGTTTTCCACAGAGGCTGCACTAATTTACATTCCCACCAACAGTGAATAGTGTTCCTTTTTTCCACATCCTCTTGGCTGTAGAGATACTATGGTCCAGGGAATTCAATGACTTGTATATGGTCTTATATACTGTAAATAACAAACTCCAAGTCTATTGTAATTTTTTCTACTCCATCTCATTGTGCAGTTAGGCATGTGTGGCATATTAATTATAATAATCTTTCTAAAATAATGTTTACCTACTTAAAAATTTTGTAAAATTGATTCTCATGCAGTAAGAATAAGCCGCATACTTCTTCAGGATAAACAGAAATATCTTATATAATTCACATTTCCTATACTTTTCATTCATTTGTCCATTAGTGGTTAATATTTTCCAATTCACCAATTGGCTTCAAGAAGATGAGGACTTAGAAGTAAAATTTTTATTTGTTCCAAATGATCTGATGCTACTGACTTCCCATAACATATTTATCAGTAATGGTCACATTTCAAGTTATAGAAATTTGGATTTTAAGTTCAAATTAATTCTAAAGTGTTCATTAGTTTTATATAAAAATAAAACAAATATGAAGTTTAAATTGTCACAATTTCCCCTCAATTTGGGAATCTATATAAAACCTTGGAATTTAGACTTTCCCTTTTTTTTTAAAGATTCATTTATTTGAAAGTCAGAGTTACACAGAGAGAGGAGAAGCAGAGAGAGAGAGAGAGAGAGAGAGAGAGAGAGAGGTCTTCCATCTGATGGTTTACTCCCCACTTGGCCACAACGGCCAGAGCCCGGTTGATCCGAAGCCAGGAGCCAGGAGCTTCCTCCGGGTCTCCCACACAGGTGCAGGGACCCAAGGACTTGGGCCATCTTCTACTGTTTTCCCAGGCCACAGCAGAGAGCCAGATGGGAAGTGGAGCAGCCGGGTCTCAAACTGGCACCCATATGGGATGCCGGCACTTCAAGCCAGGGCATTAACCCACTGAGCCACAGCGCCCGCCCCGGGATTTAGACTTTCAGTCCAAGGTTTGTATCACTGTTTTGAGCCATTTGGGTACTCAAAGCAGAGATTGAATGAAAGACTCTTAGAAGGAAGTAGGGAAAAGAGAATCTTCTAACATTTAAGCGACATAATTGTCTTGTTTCATTTCTGTAAATACCAAAGATTATACTGCCAAAAGAGTATGTATATTTTCCAAAGAGAATTGGCATATGTCTGGAAAGCTATGGGTTCTTACAAAAATTTATTAAGTGTGAAAAAGAAAATTTCATCCCATTTTACTTAAATACAATAACTTACATAAGCATAACAGTGCTTTTGCTCATAAAGTAGATGCTAATAAATGAGCCAGTCAATTCAAAATGTATTAGCCAATTCATATAGGATTTATCATACTGGATATTGACATTAAACATTGCTCTTTTCAATTGTACATTACTGAACCAAATGATAAATTAGCCATATATTTAGAATAATGGAATGTAGGTTGCTAGAATTAGAATTTCTAAACTCCCAGGGAAGAGTTCATATTGTCAGAAACAGAGCTTAAAAATTACCAAATGAGTAATGAAAAAGTGAACATCATTTTTCCAACAGAGAGCTGGTTAAGGCAGAACTCTGAACACCTGAAATTACAGGGATTGCTTTGACATCAAGATAATTAGGATCTGTCTAGTACAGTATCTTCTCTTGGACTCTTAACTTCATTGAGCTGAACAAAGAAGAGAATATTTTTCATTTTTGTTTTACTTGAGTTGTATTTAAGTTGTATTTTCTTTTTTGTCATGAAAATTTATCAGATATGAAGACACACACACACACACACACACACTCACACAGAGAGAGAGAGAGAGAGAGAGATCTTAATCCTGTATCTGCTAGTTTACTCAGCAAATGCCCACAATACCCTGGCTGGACCAGGTCAAAGCCAGAAGCCTAGAACATCCAATGAGTTTCCCATGTGGCTGTCAGGGCCCAAACTACTTGAACCATCACCTGCTGCCTCCCAGGGGCTGCATTAGCATAAAGCTGGAAGTGGGAGCAAAGCTAGGACATAAACTGAAGCATTCATACACTGACATTTCAAGGAGCATCTTAACTGCTGTGCTAAAAGCTCACCCATGTTTTACTTTAAGATTTAATATGTACATTTGATTGCTAACAATATTCAAGAAGAGAAATATTACTGTCCATAGTGATATTTAATCATTTTCCTGAAGGCAGAGCAGAAGACCAGATGACTTGAAAAATCAAGGCAAGACAATTTTTTCTTCATGGCCCCCTCACAGTTCTCTTTGGAGTTGTTTTCATAATGCCCATAGTTCAAGGGCTTTTGGGGAATTCTGCATACAGATGTTATATGTGGAAGCTCAAAAAGTTGGTCTCACAGTAGAAGAGAATAAAGCCATGATTGTTAGAGGCTGGAAAGGGTGTGGTTTGGGAGGATAGTAGGAAGTTGGATAATGAGTACCAAGATACAGTCAGATAGGAGGAAGTTATAGTGTTCTACAGCACAGTAGGATGACTATAGTTTACAACAACCTATTACATATGAGGGTACTACAAAAAGTTCATTGAAAAGTGAAATTAAAAGATAAGTTTATTTTGGTGCCAAAAATGAATTTCATGTATTATTCTTTCATAATGAACATCTTCATGGAGTTTTTGAAGATCCCTGAAATTTTATGTGAAGCTCAAAGCCTCCAAATATACAGAAATGATACAGAGCTGAAAATGCTAATTATCCTGAGTTGATCCATACACATTGTATATATTTATTTAAATATTGTGTTGTATCCTATAAAAGTGTATAATTACGTGTTAATTAAAAAATAGGGTGGGCATTGTGGTATATTTGCAGATACTTGGGACAACCACATTCCATATGAAAGCATCTGGGTCAAGTTTTACTTCTGCTTCTGATCCAGCTTCCTGCTAATGTGCACCATAGGAGACATCCTATAATGGCTTAAGTACTTGAGTCCCTGCCACTTACATGGGAGACCTGGATGGAGTTCCTGGTTCCTGGCTTCAGCCTGGCCCAACCCTTGCTGTTGCTGCTATCTGGAGAGTGAACCAGTGGGTGTAAGATTCTCTGTCTCTCTCTCTCTTTCTCCTTTTCTCTCTGCAACTCTGCCATTCAAATAAATAAATAAATTTTTTAAAAAGAAGACATTAAAACATTTTGTTTAAAGATATTATTCAAAGGCTGAAAAGCCAGCCTGACAATTTACTGACTGTATTACTCTGTGGTGGAATGAGAAGGCCATGCCAAGGTGGCCACTGGCAAGCGAGTGTCAGTTACTCAGGAATGGCTTTGAAACCCGCATGGAGCCTGCTGGCAACAGGCTGTGATTGGTTGGGGCATAGACCGCCCCTTGACCAGATTGGCTGGTCTTGGCTATATAAGATGTTGTTCCAACTGTAATAAACGAGTCTGCGGGCTGCTCACCTCAAGCCTGCTTTCACCTGACTCCCGGGGTCTGTGTGGTGACTCCGCGCCTCTTGCCCCCACCACGCTGCTCCTCTCAGAATCGAATCCACTGCAACATTGTTGAGAAATCAATGGCAACATTACTCTGTATGAATTTGTGTAAAATGTGAGCCATTGTACCTATCTCATAGGGTTTCTATGAATATTAATGAAATAATTATTAGTAAATACCTGCAATTAATAAGTGTTCATTGAACATCATTTATTACTACTGATTTTTATAATTATGAAGATTTTGTGTTGAAATTGGCCTAAAATCACATTGCTCATGATTATGAAATACGATATTTAAACCAATGTAATGTCAGTACCATGTTCTTTTTTTTTTTTTTTTTTTTTTTTTTTTTTTTGACAGGCAGAGTGGACAGTGAGACAGAGAGACAGAGAGAAAGGTCTTCCTCTCATTGGTTCACCCCCCCCAAATGGCCGCTACGCCCGGTGAGCTGCGCCAATCTGAAGCCAGGAGCCAGGTGCCTCTTCCTGGTCTCCCATGTGGGTGCAGGGCCCAAGCACTTGGGCCATCCTCCACTGCACTCCCGGGCCATAGCAGAGAGCTGGACTGGAAGAGGAGCAACCAGGACAGAATCCGGCACCCCAACTGGAACTAGAACCTGGTGTGCTGGCGCTGCAGGCGGAGGATTAGCCTAGTGAGCCACAGCAATCCCATGTTCTTTATTAAGAGCTTTATCCGAGACATTGTAGCATTAATTTCTGATTTTCAGCTAATGGTATGGCAGCAATTTGAGCTCAAAATACAGTGATATATGTCTTAACTGCAAAGTTTCCAGCTCTACTTTCCCTCACTTTCCTCAACTTAGACATCTTCTAGTAGGACTGCAGATGCCCAGACTCACACAATGCTAGAAGTGTTTTTGGTGAGACTATCTTCAAAAAAGCTCAGTCATCCCTTCCTTTGTGTTGAGTACCAACATTTCAACAAAAATTAATTAGGTTTTGAACACACCACTATAATTTGACAGCAATTTTCTGGCTCTGAAGATGGTCGCTTACTTTAACATGTTCATAGATGAGCCATTAGATTCAAAATCAGAGTGAGAAGAAACTTTAGAAGTTATATAGTTCGGGTCCAGCACCGTGGCACAATAGGTTAATACTCCATCTATGGCACTGGCATCGGATATGGGTGCTGGTTCTAGTCCCAGCTGCTCCTCTTCCAGTCCAGTTCTCTGCTGTGGCCTGGGAAAGGAGTAGAAGGTGGCCCAAGTGCTTGGGCCCCTGCACCTACATGGGAGACCACGAAGTTGCTCCTGGCTCCTGGCTTCAGATCGGCACAGCTCTGGTCATTGCGGCCATTTAGGGAGTGAACCAATGGAAGGAAGACCTTTCTCTCTATCTCTGCCTCTCACTATCTGTAACTCCACCTCTGAAATGAATAAATAAAATCATTTTTTTAAGAGAAGTTATATAGTTCTACCTTTAGCCTACTGCGTGAAAGTTCTCTACAATATCCCTGACAGATGGTTAATAACTATTCCACTCAAAAGCCAACTTGGCCAGTGCAGCGGCTCACTAGGCTAATCCTCCGCCTGCGGCGCCAGCACCCTGGGTTCTAGTCCCAGTTGAGGCGCCGGATTCTGTCCCGGTTGCTCCTCTTCCAGTCCAGCTCTCTGCTGTGGCCCGGGAAGGCAGTGGAGGATGGCCCAAGTGCTTGGGCCCTGCACCCCATGGGAGACCAGGAGAAGCATCTGGCTCCTGGCTTCGGATCACACAGAGCACCGGCTGCAACGCGCCGGCCATAGCGGCCGTTTTGGGAGTGAACCAACGGAAAAAGGAAGACCTTCCTCTCCGTCTCTCTCTCTCACTGTCTAACTCTGCCTGTCAAAAAAAAAAAAAAAAAAAAAACACAACAACAACAACAAAAAAAAACTAACTCATGTTTCGAAAAACATTTATAGGGCCATAAAATTGAGATAGGACGGGATCTAAGAATTTGTGTAATCTCTTAATCTCTGTTGTCCAAAGTTACACAGTCACTTTTTGTAGGGCAGAAAAAAAAAATACAGAATGAGAACCCACCTCTCTTGATTTCCAGGAGGTCTGCTATGGGAGTGGTATCCCCCTGGTGTTGAACAACATCGTCTCCGTTCCATCAGGCTTTAATTTGTTTACCCCCTCATATAATGTTGGCTATCTTCTTTTGGATATTACTTTGTCTCATTCTTCCTTAAGATGTAGTGACCTAAATTTAGTGTAACATTGAAGAACTGGGATGACCAGGATAAAGGAACATAATTGCATGTAGTTGCTTTTATAGTAGAACCCATGCTTTCATTATCCCAGCCTAACTCAACCTTCACTTTTTTTTTTTTTTTTTTTTTTGACAGGCAGAGTGGACAGTGAGAGAGAGAGACAGAGAGAAAGGTCTTCCTTTGCCGTTGGTTCACCCTCCAATGGCCGCCGCGGCCAGCGCGCTGCAGCCGGCGCACCGCGTTGATCCGATGGCAGGAGCCAGGTACTTATCCTGGTCTCCCATGGGGTGCAGGGCCGAAGTACTCGAGCCATCCTCCACTGCACTCCCTGGCCACAGCAGAGAGCTGGCCTGGAAGGGGGGCAACCGGGACAGAATCCGGCGCCCCGACCGGGACTAGAACCCGGTGTGCCGGCGCCGCAGGCGGAGGATTAGCCTAGTGAGCCGTGGCGCCAGCCAACCTTCACTTCTTTAAAGTCATACTGAGTACAAATCATTCTTTTAGTAAACTAAAATTCATAATTTTTTTAAATACAAAATGACTGTTTGCCAGGTCTCCCTATCTTTCTTAGTCAGCTCTGTCTGCCATAATAAAATGCTATAGGTAGGAGGGTTTAAAAAACAGAAAATTACTTTCTCACCATTCTGAAGGCCAGAAGTCCAAGATCAATGTGCTATCATGGTTGATTTCTGATGAGATTCTCTTGTTAGCATAGAAATGGCTGCATTCTTGCTGTGTCCTCCCATGACAGGGAGAAAGTGAAAGACCAAGCTCTGTGGTATCTCTTTTTATAAGGATGCTGATTTCATTATGGTGGTCCCACCCTAATGACCTACCTAAAGAAAATACTGTCATGATAGAGGTAATGGCTTCAACGTATGGATTTTTACAGGGCACAATTCAGTCTATAGTACTGTAAAATCATATAATGTAGTTTTATGAACTTAGGTGAAGTATACATATATATGTATATATACACATATCTACCTATATATTATTAATTTCACGTTGGTGATTTCATTCCGTTCTTTCTTGAACAGGATGTAAATCACCCGAGCTTAGATATTTAAACAAATTTAGTACTCTCTTACAATAACCTCCTTGATCACTTGGTTTCGATTTCCTCTCCCCAATTCTTGTTCTGCCTTTTCCAGTTGGAAAGCCAATCTATTTGTTACAGCATTTTATTCTTAGTCCACTTGGCTAAATCCTAGTTACTTCTAGAAATGCTATTTTACTCAATTAATTCTAACAAATAACTACAGTTCTCCTTGACCAGAGTATAAGCTATGTACAACTGTTAGCAGTATCAAAGAATAGTAACAAATGTCCTTGGTATAAAGAAATGTAACTGGATATATATTTATAGCCACTGAAGACTATAAGAGGTCCAAATCTTTTATACTATCAAAAATCCTCATGCAAAATTGGAGCTGTTGACATGCAAAAGTCTTTGTTTACTGTAAATTGTTCTAACATCTGTTCAAGCCTTTAATAGGTGATATGGCATTGTCCATTTACTAACTCCCTTTATTTCTAGCCTGATTTCAAAGATTGTTTTATTTAAACACTATTATACATTTATTAGCACTTATAAGCTATATGAAGAACATTTTAAAAAACATAGATAATCATGTGTCCATACACACATGCACTTGTGCACATAAACATGCACATACATGTGCATACAACTCCCACCCCACCAACACACACACACACAACAGGATTTAGGGTTTTTATTTTTCTCATGTTGGAGTTTCCTATTGTGTAGCACAAAGCTGGCAGCAAGCTAAGTTTTGAGGGCTATCTTTGGCTCCCTTCTTCCTCCTATTTACATATATCTCCTTTTATGCTTTCACTGGAATTATCTCGGCATCTGTGTCCTCACATTACCTAGTGAGTCTTACAAGAGATTTCAGTATAAATCTACTTTTCTTGCTTAGTAAAAACTTTCTTTCCTCTCTCATCATGATGTGCCTACTCCCCTCCCTCCAAGCATTTCTTATTTTTTTTTAATTTCCACTGTTCTGTATCCTGTGCAGACATGCTAGTAGCTGGTTAATTATTTGTAAGCAATATACTTTTACTTGGATTGGACTTCCTTAAGGTGCTATTCTTGACCAAATAAAAATTGCTGATGATATGAAGGTTAGGCCTGTAGTGAAAAAGGCAGACATTTCTTTGGCGCCTGTATTTTATTAATTAACTGTAGTCTTTCTCCATATCTAGCATACTGGCATTTACTACAGAAGAAAAGACTCAATGGCAATTTAAGGAAGTTATAAATGGAAGGTTATAATGCTAGTAAGATTGATAGAAGTGGATGATAGCCTACTTGTGGTAGAAAAATGCTCTTAAATGTAAACTTCATAGACATGTAATCATCTCAGCCATTAGTGATCTGTCTAGTTCCAAAAGACTTTGGAAACAGAGCTGGGATCAAGAAAAACAATTCCTTTCAGATTCTCTGTCTGGTATGGCTGACCTTGTAATTATAATCTAGAATAAATGGGGACTCAGCCTGGACTTCGTTTCCCCAATAAAGTAGAAAACGGGGGGGGGGTATCTTGGGAAATAGAAAGGGGAATATTCGAATATTCACCAACTATTTTCTACTAAATTAAAAATAAGAAAGCCTTTTTCAATATACTCTGATTTTGCCTCTGCATTTATAAGCTGAAATGTAAAGGTGAAAACAACTTAAATCAACCGAGGAAAATATTAAATAGCTAATTAAAACAAATATCAAAGAACTGTATTTTTACTTGCTGCCTTTCCCATCAAAATAATGAATAGCCCAGATTAAAGAAAAATCCAAACAGCATATTTCTACTCTGTCTAAAAGTTATGTCATGTCTATGAAAATTGATTATTAAATAAGGCTTTAGTTGTCAACAGAATAATGAAAATAAACACAGAGAGATCTATAGATCAAATGAAAATTGCCACAATCTGCTGTTCTTTCTTAGTCTACCCTATCTTTCTTCCTGGGTGGATATATACAGGCCAATTGTGGGGAAGTAAAGTGACATTATTTCATTGCATTAGAGTAGGTACATGCTTAATAAATATTTATGAAAGGGACAAAGGATGGAAAGATGGGAGGAAACCTGGAGAGAAGGAAGAAAGGAAGGAACAAAAAAGGTAGGCAGGCGCAAAATATCATCTCATTGATAACTAAAGATTTTCTGTTCTCATCAATTGTTTTGACGTTGTGTAGATAGAGCAGGGTTTTCTGAATAAGATGCAAGCATTCTTTTAACCTTGTGAAATATAAATAATCAATTTTATTTATTTTTAAAATTTCACTTTTTTATTCTTATAATTCTTTGAGATTTAGTATACCAATTCAGACCACTGATCCATCAAATCTTGCAATAATCTAACCAAATAGAGGTCCATGTATTCCTTATCAAGAAAGAGCATGGACCAAAGTAACACAGTAGCTGAAAGTTCATTTTAAAGCTTTAGCTTAACTGAACCATTAACAAAATAGAACACATTTATCACTAGATGAGGGAATTCCTTTTTCATCTTAATGCTAATTAATAGGTGTTTTAAGAAAGAAGAATCTCTTAGTTATTTAAGGATATTATTTTAATAACAGATTAAAAAAAAGGTTGGGTGTTCAAATAATCCATGCCATTATATTTAGTGAAGTTTTTCAATAATGAATTCCATTGGTTATTTGTCTTTTGGAAGAAAAAAAGCTATTGTTTTTTAATGAACCCTGATTTCTCCGTACTTTTCTTGTTATTTTCCTTGCCATTTTGAAATGCATAATGTTGTTTCTCCAAAAGCAATGCTTCAGGTTAAATAGCCAGATGCTATTTTAATTGCATACAACACATTAAATAGTTTCAGAAATTCTTTTTTAGATGATTGAGAACCAATCATTAAAAATGAATAAATATGATTTCTCATAACCTTTTCAGAGTCAAAAGTAATTTAGTAGTAATCCCTGCCCACAAGGAGTTTTTACTACACATGTGTGTTTTGTCTTAGTGTTGTACATTCAGCTTGCAGAGACAAGAGAAATATTGCTTGTAATTTTTAAAAATGCAATTCTAGGTGCCAATTACTTCATTATTTTGTATACTGCTGTTTTGAATTTCCTTTGGCCATAAATATTTCCTTCATTTTTTTTTTTTGACAGGCAGAGTGGACAGTGAGAGAGAGAGAGAGACAGAAAGGTCTTCCTTTACCGTTGGTTCACCCTCCAATGGCAGCTGCGGGCAGCGCACTGCGCTGATTCGAAGCCAGGAGCCAGGTGCTTCTCCTGGTCTCCCATGTGGGTGCAGGGCGCAAGGACTTGGGCCATCCTCCACTGCACTCCTGGGCCATAGCAGAGAGCTGGACTGGAAGAGGGGCAACCAGGACAGAATCCGGCGCCCCGACCGGGACTAGAACCCGGAGTGCCAGCACCGCAGGCAGAGGATTTGCCTATTGAGCCGCCGAGCCGGCCTTCCTTCATTTTTTATTAAGATTTATTTTATGATTTGAAAGGCAGAGTTACAGAAATAGAAAGACAGACAGGGAGATTGTCTCTCTGCTGGTTCACTCCCCATATGTTTGTGACAGCTGGGATTGGGCTAGGCCGATACTAGGAGTCTGGAACTCCACCAGGTCTCCCACATAGTTTGCAGGAGTTCAAGTACATGGGCCATCTTGAACCGCTTTTCTCAAACACATTAGCAAGGAACTGGATAGAAAGTGGAGCAGCCAAGAGTCGAACCAGCACTCAAAATGGGAAACCTGTATCACCCCCTTCTTTAGTTTTAAACATATCCTTTGAGTTTATTGAGTAAGTTTTTCCTCATGTACATCTTCCAATTTATATACAATCATCCATTCCTTAATAATGGAATGCATCCTATGAAATATATCATTATGCAATTTCATTGTTATATAAATGTCATAGGATGTACTTACACAGAACTTGATGGTATGGATCAGTCACTCCACATGGTCTCTTGATTCAACCAAAATACAGAATACTCACTAGAGGTTTGAGACTGCTGGCATAACATGGAGTACTGGTTTACAGTAAACTGATATTTAAAACTAATAAGTAGCAATACCTTCTAAAATAACAATAAAATGTAGTTAATAAGTATATAAACCAGTAACAGAATCATTTATCATCATTAGCAAGTATTATATAATGTACCTGAATATGTGTGCTATACTTTTTTATGACTGGCAGAGCAGTAGGTTTGTTTACACCCTTATCACCACACACACTTGAGTAATGTTTTATGCTACAATAATACCATAGCTATGAAGTCACTGGATGATAAGAATTTTTCCACTCCATTATAAGCTATGGGACTACCATCATATGTGTGGTATGAAACATTTTGTGGCACATGAATTGTATTAACTATCTTTCATTTTTATTAAAAATTCAGATAAAATTTTTGTACAGTAAAATTCTGCCTTAAAAATATACAATTAAGAGGTTGCTAGGATATTCACAAGTTTGTGAAATCCAGTACATTTTCATACCCTCAAAAAGAAACCTCGTATCCATTGCTGTAATTTTCCATTTTCCCCTCTGGCAGTGCCCGATGATCGTTATCTACCTTCTGTATGGATTTACCTATTCTGTATTATTTTATATAAATACAGTCAAACAATGTGTGGCATCTTTCACTGTGAACTACATTTTCAAGTTTCACCCATGTTGTAGCACGTGTCAGTACACCCTTTCTTTTTTTAAAAAAATTGCCAGGTAATATCCTATTGTATGGATATATCATGTTTTGTTTTGATGGATATTTGAGTTATTCACACTTTTTCACTATTGTGAATAATGCTGGTATGAATATTCATATACAATTTTTGTTTGCAGAATTATCTGCAGTCATCGTGGGAATGTCTGGGTCATATGGTAATTCCATGTTTAACTTTGAGAAACTGGCAAATTAATTTCCACAGTGGTTGAACCATTTTTTATTCTTCCAAATATTTCACTTTCTTGGCATCTTCACTAACATTTGTTATTGTCTTCTTGTTATAAGCACCCAGTGGGTTTGAAGTAATATTGCATTGTAGTTTTGATTTGCATTTTTCTGATGGTTAATGATGCTGAATATATTTTCCTGTTCTTATTAGCCATTTGTATATCTTCTTTGTAGAAATGTCTATTCAAGTACTTCACTCATTTTTAAAATTGTACATTTTGCTGTTGTGTTTATGAGAGTTCTGAATATCATGGGCACTATTAGATACCTATCAAATAGATTTGCAAATATTTCTCCCATTCTGTGTATTGTCTTTCTTTTTTAATATTTATTTATTTTATTTGAAAGGCAGAGTTACATAGGGAGATAGAAAGAGAGGGAGCTCTTCCATCCACTGGTAGACTCCTAAAATGGCTGCAATGGCCCAAGTTAGGCCAGACCGAAGGAAGCCAGGAGCCAGGAGTTTCTCCCGGGTCTCCCACATGGGTGCATTAATAGGAAGCTGGATTGGAAGTGGAGCAGCTTGAACTTGAACCGGTGCCTATATGGGATGCCAGCGCTGCAGGTGGTGGCTTAACCCACTGTGCCACAGCACTGGCCCCAGTATAGATTTCTTGATGTCAGTCCTTTGGCACTCAAAATTTTTTCATTTGATCAAGTCTAACATACCTATATTTTTCCTTTTAGTTACTTTTGCTTTGGGTGTCATAGCTTAGAACTGTTCCCTAATCCAGGATTAAGATTTACATTGTGGTTTCTCCTAAAAATTTTTATGTTACAATTAAAACTAATCAATTTTGTGTTCATTTTTGTGTATGCGAGATGGGGGTTCAATTTCATTTTGAAATTGAGATATGCAAATCCTTTAACTTAACTCTTTTTCAACATTGTTTTGACTATTCGGTGTCACTTGCATTTCCACATATACTTTAGGATCATATTGTTAATTTATTTAATTGATGCACAATTCACACAACACAAAAAGAACTATTTAAAGATTACAATTAAGTAATCTTTATTACATTCATGCTGTTGTACAAGCACTTCTATCCAGTTCCAAAACCTTTTATCTCTCCCAAGAAAAACCCTGTACTTGGAAGCAATGTATTCCCACAGAGTAATGACTTTATTTTTGTCTTTTTTATACAACTTTTATGGTTTTTCTATTATAAAAATGACATGTACTCAGAGAATGAAAATAAACAACTACAAAAACAAAGTATAAAACTTTATCTTAATTTTATAATAAAAGTCAGTATTAGCATCTCAATCATTTTAAAATTTCATTTACTTTTAAAAATGATTAACTTATAATACTTGCACATTTTAATGAGCTACAATGTAATGTTTTAACACATGCATTCAGTGTAAACTGGTCAAATCAAGCAGTAAGAATTTCTATTTCCTTATCTTTTTTTTTTTAAGATTGATTTATTTATTTGAAAGGCAGAGTTACACAGAGAGAGAAGAAGAGGCAGAGAGAGAGAGAGGTCTTCCATCCACTGATTCACTCACTACCCAACTGGCTGCAACAGCCAGAGCTGTGCCAATCCAAAGTCAGGAGTCAGGAGCTTCTTCCAGGTCTCCCACGTGGGTGCAGGGGTCATCTTCCACTACTTTCCCAGGCCACAGCAGAGAGCTGGATCGCAAGTGGAGCAGCCAGGACTCAAACCAGTGCCCATATAGGATGCCCGCATTGCAGGCCGTGGCTTTGCCTGGTAAGCCAAAGCACTGGCCCCTTCCTTATCATTTATGTTTGGGATACATACTTCTTTTCCAGTTATTTATGTAATATATAACACGATTGTGAACTACAGTAGTACCACTGTGTGTGGTACACTAGAATCTATTCTCTCTCTTTTTTTAATTTTGTTCCTTTTTAAAATTTATTTATTTGACAGATAGAGTTAGACAGTGTGAGAGAGAGACAGAGAGAAAGGTCTTTCTTCCATTGGTTCACCCCCCAAATGGCCACCGTGGCCAGAGCTACGCCGATCCGAAGCCAGGAGCCAGGAGCCAGGAGCCAGGAGCCAGGTGCTTCCTCCTGGTCTCCCTTGCAGGTGCAGGGCCCAAGCACTTGGGCCATCCTCCACTGTGGGGAGCAGGGCCTGTCTCCCGCAACATGGCGAAATAAGTACTGAGACTACCGAGACTAGACTAGACCACTGAGACTATTAAGACTAACTCTATGCATCTGATCTCCCATCATATGGCGCTGAGAGAGAGTAAACAAATCTTACACAGCTGCTTCGTTAATTAGCTGATTCCTGACCCAACCCCTGTTTGGAAGAAAGCGGCGTGGGCAGCAGAGCATGGATTGGTGGGAGAGGACTATGAAAGAGAGAGAGAGACAACATGCGCGGCCGCGCCCCCCTGAGAGAGTCCGTGGAGAGCTCGCTGCCGGTGCCGCTCCTCCGGGAAAGCGGGGGAGGGCAGCAAATCCGGGAAGGGCCGGTGTAGTTCCTCTGTGAGTGGGGGAGCGACACTCCACTGCCTTCCCGGGCCACAGCAGAGAGCTGGATTGGAAAAGGAGCAGCCTGGACTAGAACCCGGAGCCCTTATGGAATGCCGACGCTGCAGGTAAGGTTTAGCCAAGTGAGCCACGGCGCCAGCCCTGAATCTATTACTTCTAACTGTGATTTGGTATCCTTTGTGGGTTGTCAGTTTCTGAAAAAAAAAAAAAAAAAAAAAAAAACCCACACATGAAAAGCCATTGGTAATATTTTAGGGATGACACTGAGTTTGTAGGTATCTTAGGGTAATGTTATAATTTTAGCAATATTATGTCTTCTAATTCTTAAAGTAGGATGTCTTATTTATTTGTGTCTTCACAATATAACATTTACATCTTCTGTTAAATTTGTTCTTAACTATTTTTTTCTTTTCTTAAACTGACGTATAAAACTGTACATATATGTGGTGTGCTATGTGATGTTTTGATATATGTATACATTGGGTCATGTTCAAACCTGGATAAATACATCTATCTCCTTAAAAAGTCATCAATTCTTTATAGTGAAGGCATTCAAAATCCCTTTTTTTCTAGCTTTTTTTCCCAGAAAAGTATATGGTGCATTATCATTCTCTGTAGTCAACCTACTGTGCCATAAACACAAGAAGTCTGTATTCCTATTTAACTATAACAGTACCATTAAGCAGGTTTCCCCATCCTTTCCTCCCCACTGCTCTCCTCAGCTTCTAGTAACCACAGGACTACTCTGAACATCTATGAGATCAACTTTTTTACACAGCACACGTAAGTGAGGACAGGTAGTACTTGTCTTTATTCTTTTACTTAACATAATCATCTATAGTTCCATCCATGTTGTTGCACATGACAGGATTTCATCCTATTTTGTGGATGAATAATATTCTGTTATACACACACACACACACACACACACGGACATATTTCTTTATCCATTCATCAGCTGATAGATGCATTGTTTGTTTCCTTTTAGTCTAGGATATTTTAGAATTAAATATAATTCCAATAACAAGCTTAGAAAATATTACCAGACAAGAAAAATTAGAACAAAATTAATTTAACAGAAACAATGAAGAACACAGATACAATGAAGAAAGTAAGAAGAATGTAAATTTAAAACAACCTTCAGAAATACTTATAAAATTGGATGTCTTATTTAAAAATTTGAATTTTATCTATTCTATATGTTTAAGTAGCCTGGTTTTCTGACCTTACAATAATAAAATTTAGTGACTTGATATTTTGTAACACTTCTAAATCCAATAGAAGTTTCATCTATGTTAATTTATAAATGAAGAATTCTAAATAGATCTATTTAAATGCACACAGTAAAATATACTTAGATATCCCCACATTTTCAAGTGAGGCAATTAACAGTCATCAATTTATATATGTTTTCATTCAGCAAGCATTTATTAAATTGTAAGTATGTGCACCATCATCTTGTGTTAAACTTTGTAGAGTTATGAAAATTTGACTTGATTTGCCCTCAAAAAGAAATCCCTCTAGGTTGGTGTTGGCTGACTATTTGAATTTATCAGGTATGAGTGCTGGTAGAATTTTTATTCCTTTTAAAAAGACAATTGAAGCAAAATAAAAGACTTCTTTTTTAAAAAATATTTATTTATTTGAAAGAAAGAGTTACAGAGAGAGAGGTCCTCCATCTGCTAGTTCATTCCCCAAATGGCTGCAACAGCCTGAGCTAAGCCAATCTGAAACCAGAAACCTGGAGCTTCCTCCAAGTCTCCCATGAGGATGCAGGGGCCCAAGCTCTTGGGACATCCTCTACTGGTTTCCCAGGCACATTAGCAGGGAGCTGGATTGGAAGTGGAGCAGCCGGGACTTAAACCTGTGCCCATATGGGATGCCAGCACTACAGGTGTTGGCTTTACCTGCTATGCCATAACATCAGCCCCCAAGAAAAGACTTCTTAAAAGAGGACAATTTGGGCTGCTTCTTGAAGCTGGAACAGAGTAGATCGGAGGAATATCTGTGGCTTCCTAAGAACTTTAGATATAAGGCTGAAAATGTATGAAGAATATGGCAAGATTAGGGATTCTGAAGTCGAAGTCACAAAGTATTCCTGCATAAAATAATACAAAGATAATTGAGGCCTACATTGTGGTGCAGCAAATTGAGCCTCCACTTGCAATGACTCTGGCAACCCATATTAGTACCGTTTCAAGTCCTGGCTGCTCCACTTATGATCTAGCTTCCTGCTAATGGTTTAGGAAAGCATCAGAAAAAGGTCTGGGTCCCTACCACCCATATGGAAGACCTGGATGGAGTTCCAGGCTCCTGGCTTTGGCCTGACCTGGCCTGGGCTGTTAATGCCCTCTGGGGTGTCTACCAGCAAATGGAAGACTCTCTCTCTCTCTCTCTCTCTCTCTCTCTCTCTCTCTCTCTCTCTCCCTCCCTCCCGCCCTCGCCCTCGCCCTCGCCCTCGCCCTCTTTCCCCTTCCGCTCTGTAACTCTTTCAAATAGAAAAAGATAATAAAAGATAATTATTCCATACTATTCCATCATTAAATTACATTGGATTATACAAAAGACCATAAAGTATATTGAATGAAAGGGTGCTGAATGAAACTTAAGGAGTGACTGAAATCATCCTATGACTAAAGCTAGATAATTTTGAATTCTGGAAAAGAACATAAAGTGGTGAGATAATCCTCCAAAAATTGTGGAACTAAATCAGCCTAATTTGATGCAGGTTGCAATACCATTGATAGGTCCATTTAAAAGGCTCCCTTCATTCTCCCACATCAATCTGTGAACTACTTCCTTTCAGAGTGTTTTTAAAACATTCTTGTTCAGAGGCTAGAAACCATTTTTTTTTTTTAATCTGAGGTGAAGTGAGTGTTGCATTTGTTTGTACCCTTTGTGGCCAGAACAATTACTAACTTCAGGGATACAAGGGAAGGGAGTTAGACCTTTGATCTCAAGTGAAACAGTTTAAAACCTATACTTGAACAATGGCTGTTTGGAAAGTATGAAACATTTTGTGTACCAGAGTTCAGTAGACTAGAATATTTAATGATCTTCAACTGAAAGAGAGGCCGGCCCAAAAGCATAGGCCAGATGTGTTAGAATCTAGGGGAAGTTCCTAAACCAAGTAGAGGGAGGACTACTTGCGGAGACATTTTACAGCTGAAAGTTTTAAGCCTTGTATAAAAGAATCAAGCAGATGTTACTCTATTACTGAAACTGTCCCAGTCTTCAGAGAAGGATTTTGGTGTAGTATTCTTTACCACAGTAAATTAGAAGAACTGAGTGGGGTAGGGTATGCAGGGTCTTTTCTCCCACTACAGTGGTTCAAAAACCAAAAAGTTTGACAAATACTGCTGCAGACATAACATCCAGATAGTTCTACTTTTCTATTTACTTAAATTTTTTATTAACATAAAGAAAACAGATTACAAGTAGTTCATAGACACAATTCTAAGAATATAGTGATACTTCTCTCCCTCTACTTCCTTTTTTTAAACCTTTGTGATAATATATTTTTAATTTACTTTATAATCACAGGCTTAGTGTTCCACTAAATAAAGAGATCAACAGTGGAAAGACCACTGTTCAACATGCACATAGACAATGGCTATACTTTTCTATTTTCATCCAGGTTCCTAGCATTATTTGGGTTTGTCTTAAGAGTAATTGCCACTTCTTTTTATTAAACAGTTTGAAGTATATTATAGAAATTATAAAATTCAACCATGCTATGGGTACAGTTTAATGTACTTGTGTATACATATATGGTACTATACATCCATCGACAAAATTTCATTTTAGAACTTGTCAGTCACTTCTAAAAGAAATATAACCTTGTGTCCATTTATAGTTATTCTCTAATTTCATGTTAATTCTTATGTTCTAATCAGAAATTGGGCTTTTACATGAGGCATACAAAGCAGACATGAGCCAGGCTTTTCTCATTCCTTTGTATCACAAAGCAGTTCTTGAAATCTCTTTCATGAGCCACTGTAAGGCAAGGGCTGTATGGACAGTATGAGTATTTATGTTCTTGAATACGAGCTATGCAAGTGGATGGAGCTGTGGGTGAGAATTCGGGAGATGGTGCCATTGCTATGAATCAGGGAACCGAATTGTTTTTCTTTGACTTCTAGTAATTCTTTATGCCTCATAATGTCAGGTTTTCTATATGATTTTTCCCTCTATATAGTATGGAAAATATGGACTTAATATACATATTTACTGCTAAAGAACATGAAGACTTGAAGAGAGAATTATATATTAATCCTCTGACATAAATATGCTATTCTGAGGTTGTGCTATAGATTAATGACAAAGAAAACAAAGTGTCTTCTTCTGTCCTTTCTCATCCCAATTGAGATGTCTGTCCTGTCCTTTATCTGGGATCTTGAAAAGCAGTCAAATTAGTTTGCAATTCATCCTTTCTGAGGCTGATTTTCCTAAAAGAATGTTTCCCTCAGCTGAAAATTTTCCCTATGGCATCCGTGGAATATCAACTAGTTTCTTTTGGCATGTGTGTCAGGAAACCACGATGCCTATCCAAAAATCAGTCTTTGAGATGGATACATATACTGACCTTCAATTAGGCTCCGGGTTAAGACAACAGGAGAAAATCAATAGCTTATTTTCTCTTCCTCTTTCTTTTTTTCTGCCCACATTTTGATGTTTGCTGAGATAAAGAGTCATAAGTCTAAAGGCAAGCATCTCCACTGAACATCCAATGCAGCTACCATGGGCTTAAGGGGTCATGCTTAGGCTTAATCATTGTAAATCTACCAAATCGGGTCTGTCAATATATACCCATTCCCACTATATACAACAATGTTTGCTCCTTTGTTGGAATCAAATTTCATTGCCCCTTGTGCACCTTGCCACATCCTCCACCCTCTATCTCCTGTATTCTTTGCAATGAGCTTTGCAAGGAAGGTGTAAGGTAATTGGAACTCTGATCATAGGGGAATAAAGCTATGACATTGAAGTATGTTGTTCAATTTCATCACTCTTTGCAGGTGTCAAAGCATACATTGCCTCCCACAGGGGAAGGATGAAATTTTGACCCCTGTCAAAAAGTTCATGGAGAAGCTTTTTGCAATAAAGCTGTAGATCAGAAATAATTATGAAATGTCTATAAGTTTACAATAAAGAAGAAATCAAGCCTTGCTATTTTCTTTCTTAACCTACCATTTTTCCCTTGATTGTTTTACATGTATTTTGTCAATTCAATTCTTGTAGACAAGCTAATCAGCAACAACTTTTAAACAGAAACATATACCACAGATTTTCAAAATAATGAAATACATGCCAGTGGATTCCAAATTGAAACTTTTAATCTGTCATTTTCCTATCACTAATGATGACACCGAGATTTTATTCACTTTTATAGCACTTAGGGTATTTAACACAGCTTCTAGTTCTGATACAAAGTGAATTGGAAAATTTTTAAAAGACAGACATTATATGCAAAGATTGTATGTTGGCTTTTGTTAATACAAAGCCTGATTTGGGAAAACTTAGATACATAATTTTAACTTCATGAGCTGGAAGCCACACCTCCCTTGCTATGTGTTGCTATATTCCCTTACCTGTCAATCAGGTGACTCCTCCCCAGAAGTACATCTCTTCCCCAGGACCTGGGCAGTGAAGTTGGGGGTGGGGGGATGGAACCATGTTAACACTTCTGTTTTTCTAAGCTCATAAAAAGCCAAGAAAATGGAAGCTGGAGCTCTCCTCCTTGGGGACTCAGGATGAGCAGAGCAGGGTATGAAAATTCCTCTTTACCTTTCCTGGCCCACTCTCCCTAAACAAGCCCTCAAGTGCCTGTATATTTTTCTTACTTTGTAAATAAGCCTTATCGTGCTGCATGTCTTGTTTGTGCCTGTACCTAGAATTCCTCTCTAAGTAAAAGGCAAGAGTCCGGAACATTAATTTAGGACCAACCTAACCCACAACTAGCCTACTGACTTAATGGAGATATACTAGTATAAATGTAGTTTTTGATGTACAAGCTCTGCTTTATATTATCTTAAAGTGATAGCTATAATTTATTGAATTTTGTATTACTAGGCAAAGTATTAAGTGTTTTAGATTCATGTGTATTCACTCACTTATTCTTCACTGATTGAAGTAGGTGATGTTATCCTTCTTATTTTACAAATGATAACACTGAGGCACAGATTATTAACTCAACCAAAGTAAATACAGTTAGTAATGGGACTGACATTGGAATCCAAGAAGTATGGCCCAGAGACTGTACCTTTAATCACTGCTCTATGCTGCCTCATAGACTCAGAGAATAAAATGAGTTCCGTATTTGTAGGTAAGGCTCATAATGCTGCCCTTCCCCCGTGAGAAAATGTTCTATGATCTGGATGTGGCCTCTGGGATAAGCCTCCCTTCTCCCCAGGGAAAACACCTTAACTAGAATCAGATGTGGAGGGCCAATGTAAGCCTAACATGGCTGTAGCTCATAGAACACCAGGGCCCATGCCCAGGTGTTTTGATAGCAAACCAATTGTGCTTGTTTACGCATGTGCTATTTAATGCTGCGCACTCTGGCCGGGCAATGCAGATTATTGACTGACCAGCCATCATCTATCACTTTGGTAAGTAGAATTTACTCATGTCTGCCAATTAGACTTTTGGGTGGTTTCTTTGAATTTAATGAACATTATGCACAATCCCTCTTGGACTTTGGGCTCTTGTAGTAAGACACCATTCCAAGTACATAATACATAACATTTTCCATGGAAGTAATTTGAAATTCTTAGGTGTTATTTAATACTCTTAGGCAATAAGTAACTAACTGAACTGGGTTTTTCGCATACCAAGTCAATTCCTTTATAAGTTAGACTTTAGGAGATTAATTAACAGTTGTAGTCAATTAGGATAACATTTACTTCACTGCCAAAGCAATGTAGTAATGCATTAAAAAGTGTCCTTGAACGCAGTGTGAGAAACATAAGGCTATAAAATAATGCATATAGCCCTCAAGCAAAAGTCATCATGATAAAGGCTTCTTCCTCAAATCCTCACAGCATATTAACTTTCTATCATGCTCTCCTAAGCACTATTGTAATTGAGATTAGCTATTTTGGTCACCACATAAGAAAACCTGTCACAAATCTCTTTGCTTAGATAATTCCAAAAGAGTTACAATATAAAAAACATCACGGTTAGGGAGTTGAATTGGGTCATGGACTTTGAAATATTTCATTCTTATTAATGCATTGCTTTTTAATATGAAAATTTGAGGGTAGCATTCATTCACTGTCTTGCCAATTATGTAAGTTAGAAACTCTCATAGTAGGGATCTAAAGTGTGTTTTCACAGCCTCTACCTCTTACCTCTTCTTTCTCAGGTGCTCTTATCCCTGAGTGCTCCCTTCATGGTGTTAAGTGTATATTTCCAAGGTGGGTTGCATCATGCCACATAACTCTTTAAAAGCAATTATTACTCCTTAATTGTAATCTAGTCATTACTTCTGTAATGAACTGAAATATTATTATGAATTTTAAAGTCTTTAAGGATTAGGTTCCAAACTATTCTCATAGTTTTTTATTTCATTATTTACACATAATTCTATTACATACTATGCTCCAGTATCTCCAAAATACTTGACATATTCTAAAGATATTCTTATTGTTTTCCACTTTTGCTTCTTTACTCATTACTTAGAGGGAGTAGATAAGAATATGGGATCTCTGGTCATATTGCCTAGTTTGAATCTTAGTTTTAATACTTACAAGGAGTGTGGCCTTGGGCAGTTTATTTCATCTTTCTTATTTTTCTATAAATCATTTTTTCTCAAATGTAAAGCAGATAATTATAGAGGCTATCACACAGGATTGCTATGAAGATTAATGAAATAGTCTAAAGTTGGGAAGTATTTAGAATAATTCCTGGCAGATTAATAAGCTCCCAAGAAGCATTATGTTTTATTGTTGTTGTTGTTATTGTTCCTACAGCCCAGAATATTTTTCTTGCCAACTTCACCTGTTGACAGTTTATGTTCCTTTGAAGGATCAGCTTAAATGCCACTCCCTCGATAAAGCATTTGGAAGTTTCCCCTATGTTATTAAACACTGCCTTGATATTTTGAGTTTACTTCCACACTAGCCTCTTCCCTACACTATATTGCAATCTACTTTTGCATCCTCTACTGCTCATGACACAATATCTGGCTTATAGTTTGTGATCTATAAGTGTATATTGAATTGAATTGAGCAGAAAAATCTTGCAAAGCTTCCATCCTCCAGAATTCTTTTCCGTGGTTATATAGTAGGGAGCTATAAAACTAAAAGTAATTTTTGCCTACAGTTCTCCAATATGAGTGTGGAAAAGCACAGTGGAAGGGATATCATGTCATTTAACCTAGATGCCTTTTCCTCACTTCTTTTCAATCATCTACCCAGCATGCCACAAAGCGACTGCCAATTCAAACATATGCCATGTGGGCATAGTTTTCTCATTGCCCAAATTGGATCAGATATGCACATATGCTGTATGACAATTTGTTCTGAGTCTGGCTTTCTAATGGTAGTGCCTACACAGTCATAATGCATTTTGTTTGCTGTGTGCTTAACTCAGAGACAGTTATGGCTAGTTTCTTTGAAATGCTTGCGGTAGAGGGATTCAAATAGTTTCTACCCATCCTATCAAGCAGCTAATGTACCAAGGTTTTATTCAGCATAATAAATAATTTTCATTCTCTATTTTTCTTGAAGCCAAGGGGCAGTTGTAAGTTTACAGGTTGGTAGACCTTATATTTTTACTGGCCACTGAAGAATGTAATAATGAAACATATTCTGAAAATATAGTCCAGCTCTCCTCAGGATGCTGGTCAGTGGATCACTGAGGCTTGAGTTCTATTTCCTGAGACTGAGCAGACAAGTTCCCAAAATAGCTCAGTTGAACAGTTTTGTTGGAGTACTTTTAGGGAAATACTAGCAGTTCCCCAAATGTGCTATAATCTCTCTTTTCTCCAGGTCTTTATATGTGATGCTTCTTCTGTCTACAAAGGTGGTCTTTTTTCTGTCCTCACCTTCTGCTTATGTACCTCATTCCATTTCAGGTGTCACTTGGACTTTGCAATAACCTTTTCTGAGCCCACAAAACTTAGTTTGACGTCCTTCCTACTCACCCTCACAGCACACATGGCTCCTACCACTCTGAATTATGTCCATCTGTTTACTTGTAGCTCTTCTCAACTAAACTGCAAAGTACTGAAATACAATACCTCAGTCATTTTTGTATTTCCATGCTTAGGCATATAATGCTTACACCTGATAAGCAGAGTCTCAATAAATGTAGTACAATGAGTCAATTTTCCATAAAGAAAACAATATTCAGACCCCATTTTACTTCCTTGTCCCCCAACCTAATAGTATACGCATAAAGGTACAACACTCAAAATGGAAGTAGTCCCAAAGTGACTAAGTGGTTAGAGGTTAGTGTACAGTCTTTGGAGTCATACAGAGACAGAGCTTCAAATTCCAGATGTGCCACTTAGTAACTTTGTGATCTCAGGCAGATTATTTATCTTCTCTAAGCCTCTGTTTCTTCATCTTTGAATTATGGATTACATAATATATTCATGTCATAGAGTGGCTGTAAGTATTTAATCAGATATTGTATGTAAAGTGCTTCAGATAATTCATGATGCACCATAAGCAATCTATTGATAATAATTATTATCATTAAGCTTAATTTGATCTAGAAAATAGGTAAGATGCTTTTAACACAAGAAATTTTAGGAAAATGTCTTCCTATCAATTTTTCTAGTTAGAGAAATTTGTGGTGGAATATGTATTGAAATGTATAGAATTACATGATACCTGAAGACAGCCATCTTAATGAGTCTGACTTTGTCAGTATGTTGAAGCTTTTAGTATAATAGCTTCTTTTACTCCATGCTGCTAAATTTCCCCTCATTGCTTTCCAATAGATTTTCCCCTTAGTTTCTTTATTTCTTTTGCTGAAACCCCTTAATGCTGTCATGGGAGGAGGACATAAAACCGTTAGCGCTACAGAAAGACAAATAGTGCATGATTTCCCTCGTTTGTGGAAGATGAAAAAGTTGGTCATAGAAGTAGAGAGTAGAATAGAGGTTGCCAGAGCCTGGTGAGGGTAGTAGGGAGGGGGGGTAGAGAATATGGCTAGCAAGTTATCAGATAGGAGGATCAAATACTATTGTTCTATAGCACAATAGGATGATTATATCTAATAATAATTCATCCTATATCCTAAAATAGCTAGAAGAAATAATTTCAAATATTTCCAGCACAAAGAAATGATAAATCTATGAGGTGACGTTAATTACCTTCATTTGATCACCAAACATTTTATACATATATGAACATGTTGCACTGTCCTCCATAGATATATACAATGATTATATATCAATTAGAAAAATTCATAATGAAACAGTTAATATTAGGAATTAATTATATTCACTATGCTATTAATGGTAACTAAGTTATCATTCTTCTATACTCTAAGTCCTAAAAAGTATGTGTGTATTTTACTCTGCTTTTTCTGTCACAAACATATGTGTGTATTTATCTCAAGACTGTGAAACCAATTTGGGGGAACCCTACAGTTACATGTAATTGTTACTCTAAACATGTCACCTCTAGTCTTTCATTGTCTATTTTCTTATTCATATGCTATAAGAGAAAAAGCTATCTACTCAGATGCCTTATGCCTTCTAGAAATGAGGCACTACCTGAATGAGACATCCCACACAAATTTATAGTGACCTAAAATTAAGCATAATACATATGAGGGTACTTCAAAAATGTTCATGGAAAATTCAGTTAAAACACTAATTTGTAGCATATGTTTGACACAGTAGTTAAGTTGTTGCTTGGGATGCCTGAATCCCATATCAGAGTTCCTGGTTCAAGTCCTGGCTCCTTCACTTCTGATCCAGTTTCCAAGTAACGTGCACCTCATGAGGCAGCAGGTGATGGGTCAATAACTTGGATCTCTGCCACCCAGATGGGAGATGTGGATTGAGTTCTAGGCTCCTGGTTTATCCCTGACCAAGCCCTGGCTGTTGCTGACATCTGGGAGTGAACTAACAGATGGTTAATTTCTCTGTCTGTCTCTCTTTGTTTCTTTGCTTCCAAACAAACAAACAAAAAAGATGAAAGTAAATATAAATTTAAAACAAGTTTATTTTGATGTATTGAAATATATGCATATAAAGGAGTCTTCAAAAAGTTCAAGAAAATGCATATTATGAGAAATCTATGCATGGATATAAAAATTTTTTCACAGCAAAAAGAAACTTACCTATTCAATTTTAAATGAGTTCTTTGAAGTGTCCTCGTAATTTCTATGTGAGGCTATCAGAGCATTATAAGCCAGCCTACTAGCAGACATGCCTAAAGGTGATCAGCATCTTTTAAAACCCTTAAAGTTAGTCAATGTGGTATCACATGAGTAGAATTGACCCCCCTTGTAGGAATTTGTTCTGATAAAGCACTGCCAAACAAAAAAGGAATTTTCTTAAATTCTGAGGATATATCTTATTTGTTTTATTCGTTTATTTAATGAAGATAACATAAAGTTGCAACTTCTCATAGCCTTCATTCAAAGGATATCAATGTTTCAGTTTGGCTCAATAACTGTTTATTGCTTTACTCCTCTTCAAGGAGGTCATAGGCATGACAATCTTTTAATAGCCAGTTTCCATGGAAGCTCCATTGCATATACATGATCCATTTTGGCTATAAAGAGATATAGAAAAGTATTTGTAGGCCTTCAAC